>NC_058134.1:294595756-294657218 GCF_016433145.1 Gracilinanus agilis | reverse complement strand
AATGGTCATTTTTATTATGTTAGCTCATCCTACCCATGAGCAATCAATGGCTTTCCAATTGTTTAGATCTAGTTTTATTTGTTTGGAAAGTCTTTTGTAGTTGTTTTCATATAATTGCTGCGTTTGTTTTGGTAGATAGATTCCTAAGTATTTTATATTGTCTAGGGTGATTTTAAATGGTGTTTCTCTTTCTACCTCTTGCTGCTCTAATGTGTTGGAAATATATAGAAATGCTGATGATTTATGTGCATTTATTTTGTATCCTGCAACTCTGCTAAAGTTGTTGATTATTTCTACAAGCTTCTTAGTTGATTCTCTGGGATTTTTTAAGTAGACCATCATCTCATCTGCAAAGAGTGATAGCTTAGTCTCCTCTTTGCCTATTTTGATACCCTCAATTTCTTTTTCTTCTCTAATTGCTACTGCTAGTGTTTCTAATACTATGTTGAATAATAGAGGTGATAATGAGCATCCTTGTTTCACTCCTGATCTTATTGGGAAGGTTTCTAATTTATCCCCATTGCATATGATGTTTGTTGATGGTTTTAGGTATATACTGTTTATTATTTTTAGGAAAGGTCCTTCTATTCCTATACTTTTCAGTGTTTTCAATAGGAATGGATGCTGTATTTTGTCAAAGGCTTTTTCAGCATCTATTGAGATGATCATGTGATTTTTGTTTGTTAGACTGTTGATATGGTCAATTATGTGGATGGTTTTCCTAATGTTGAACCAACCTTGCATTCCTGGTATAAATCCCACCTGATCATGGTGGATGATCTTCTTAATTACTTGCTAGAGTCTCTTTGCTAGTATTCTATTTAAGGTTTTTGCATCTATGTTCATTAGGGAGATTGGTCTGTAGTTTTCTTTCTCTGTTTTTGATCTCCCTGGCTTTGGAATCAGTACCATATTTGTGTCGTAAAAGGAATTTGGTAGGACTTCTTCTTTGCTTATCATATCAAATAATTTGTATAGTATTGGGATTATTTGCTCTTTGAATGTCTGATAGAATTCACTTGTGAATCCATCAGGCCCTGGCGATTTTTTCTTAGGGAGTTCTTTGATGGCTTCTTCAATTTCTTTTTCTGATATGGGATTATTTAGGTATTCTATTTCTTCTGCTGTTAATCTAGGCAATTTATATTTTTGAAAATATTCATCCATATCTCCTAAATTGTTATATTTATTGCCATATAATTGGGCAAAATAGTTTTTAATGATTGCCTTAATTTCCCCTTCATTAGAGGTGAGGTCTCCCTTTTCATCTTTGATACTGTCAATTTGGTTTTCTTCTTTCCTTTTATTTTATTACATTGACCAGTACTTTGTCTATTTTATCTGTTTTTTCAAACTACCAGCTTCTAGTCTTATTTATTAATTCAATAGTTCTTTTGCTTTCGATTTTATTAATTTTGGCCTTGATTTTTAATATTTCTAATTTTGTTTTTCATCTGGGGATTTTTAATTTGCTCTCTTTCTAGTTTTCTAAGTTGCATGCCCAATTCACTAATCTCTGCCCTCCCTAATTTGTTAATATATGCACTCAAGGATATAAATTTCCCCCTGAGTACTGCCTTGGCTGCGTCCCACAGAGTTTGGTAGGATGTCTCATCATTGTCATTCTCTTCAATGAAATTGTTGATTGTTTCTATGATTTCTTCTTTGACAAATTGGTTTTGGAGAATCATATTGTTTAATTCCAATTGGTTTTTGATTTGCCTGTCCAGGTGCCCTTACTAATAATTATTTTTATTGCATTATGATCTGAGAAAGTTACATTTATTATATCTGCTCTTTTGCATTTGTTTGCAATGATTCTATGCCCTATTACATGGTCAATCTTTGTGAATGTAACATGTGCAGCTGAAAAGAAGGTGTATTCCTTTTTGTCCCTACTTATTTTTCTCCACATATCAATTAAATCTAATTTTTCTAGGACTTCATTCACCTCTCTTACCTCTTTCTTATTTATTTTTTGGTTTGATTTATCTAGATCTGAAAGAGGAATATTTAGATCTCCCACTATTATGGTTTTACTATCTATTTCCTTCTTGAACTCTGCCAGTTTCTCCTTTATGAATTTGGATGCTATGCCACTTGGTGCATACATATTGAGCACTTTTATTTCCTCATTGTCTATATTGCCTTTAATCAGGATGTAATGACCTTCCCTGTCTTTTTTAATCATATCTATTTTTACTTTGGCTTTGTCAGAAATCTTAATAGCCACTCCTGCCTTCTTTTTCTCATTTGATGTCCAAAAGATTTTGCTCAAGCCCTTAACCTTAAACTTGTGTATGTCCACCCGCCTCATATGTGTTTCTTGTAGACAACATATGTTAGGATTTTGTTTTCTAATCTACTCTGCTATTTGCTTCCATTTTATGAGCAAGTTCATCCCATTCACATTCAGAGTTATAATTATCAGTTGTGCATTCTCTGACATTTTTGTATCCTCCCCTAGTTCTACCCCTTCTTCTTGCACTATTTCCTTTTAAACCAGTGCTTTGCTTTAAGCCGGTAACCCTTATCCCCTCCCTTGATTAACTTCCCTTTCTACCCCCTCCCTTATTATTCCCCTATTTTTATTTTTAAAGGCCTAATGAATTCCCTCCCTCTTCTTCTCCCCTCCCTTTTTTGACCTCCCCACTCCCCTGCTCCCCTTGGTTTATCCCTTCTGACTTTCTCAGTAGGATTAGATAGAGTTTTATATCCCAGTGGATAATATAGCTACTCTTCCCTCTCAGGGTTAGTTACACTGAGAGTAAGGTTTAAATATTACCTCTTAATGCTCTCTTCTTCTCCTTCTTATAATAGTATTTGTCCCCTCCCCTTCCCATGCCCTCGTTGTGTGTAATAGAATATCCTATTTTTCTTATTCAATCAAGTTTCTCTTAGTGTCCCCTACTATTCACCCCCCTCTTTCTTACCCCCCATATCATCTTAGACCATTTAGTATTCCAACCTCTCCCTATTAATTATTCTTCTGATTACTATAATAGCGAATACTATAATAGTTAATAGAGTTCTCTACAGAGAATTATACATAGCATTTCTCCACATAGGAATGCAGATAATTAGATCTTATTGAAGCCCTTAAAGAGGCAAATTTAAAAAATATGAGTTTTCTTTCTTTCCCCTTTGTTTCTTATTTACCTTTTCATGTTTCTCTTGGTTTTTGTGGTTGGATATCAAATGTTCCATTTAGTCCTGGTCTTTTCTGTGCAAATACTTGGAAATCTTCTATCTTGTTGAAAGCCCATACTTCTCCTAGAAGTATATAGTCAGTTTTGATGGGTAGTTGATCCGTGGTTGAAGACCAAGTTCTCTTGCCTTTCTGAATATCATATTCCAAGCCTTGCGGTCTTTTAGCGTGGAGGCTGCCAGATGCTGTATGATCTTGATTGGTGCTCCTTGATATCTGAATTGTCTCTTTCTGGCTTCTTGTAAAATTTTTTCTTTTACTTGGAAGCTCTTGAATTTGACTATTATATTCCTGGGGGTTGTCTTTTCAGGGTCTAGTGTAGAGGGTGATTTTTGGATCCTTTGAATGTCTATATTGCCCTCTTGTTGTAGAACTTCAGGGCAATTTTGCTGAATAATTTCTTTTAGTATGGAGTCCAAATTTCTATTAATTTCTGCTTTTTCAAGAAGACCAATGATTCTCAGATTGTCTCTTCTGGTCTCGTTTTCTTGGTCTGTCACTTTCTCATTGAGATATTTCATGTTTCCTTCTATTTTATCAGTCTTTTGACTTTGTTTTATTTGTTCTTGCTGTCTTGAGAGATCATTGGCTTCTAATTGCTCAATTCTAGCCTTTAGGGACTGGTTTTCGGCTATAATCTTTTGGTTTTCCTTTTCAATCTGGTCATTTCTGGTGTTCAATTTGCTTATCAGTTCATTTGATTTCTGAGCCTCACTTTCCAATTGCAAAATTCTGTCTTTTAAACTGTTATTTTCTTGCCTGATTTCCTTTTGAGCTATTTCCCATTTCTCTAGCCAAATCTTTTCCAACTTTCTCGTCATCTCAGATTTGAACTCTTCAAGAGCTTGTGACCAGTTTTCATTATTTTCGGAGGGTTCGGATGTGATTGCTTGTTTGTTCTCCTCTTCTGCTTGCTCTATTGTCTGGATTTTCTCTGTGTAAAAGTTGTCGAGTGTTAAAGATTTCTTCTTCTTGTGGTTAATCTTTCTCTTCTGGGCTTCCTGATTCTGGGTTGCCATTTTAAGCCCAGCACCTTCTCAGCTTTATCCTCACACTCAGGGTCTGTCTGCGCCCCTTAGGCTCCTAAGGTCTCAGGTCTGGTTATTCTCAAGGTCAAGCCTCCTGGTGGTCCCCCTTGCTTGATCCTCTGCTGGAGGCTCGTTTACAAGTCTCAGGGAGCTGCTTCCACAGTCGTATACCCGTCTGCACTGGTTCCCCACTCAAGGTTTCAGAGCCTTCGCTCGCGCCTGAGTCCGCCTCCACCCGAGCCTACGCTCAGTGTCAGCGCTCAAAGTCCGCACACATTCTCTAGCCTTTTGGGGTCTTAAGTCTTGCTGCTTTCAGGAGCAGGCCCTGGAGCTGCCAATGACTCAATAGGTGCCCCAAACTTGCTCTAATTCTTTTGCGCTGGCTTTGGAAATGTAGGTGTGTGTCGGGGGGAGGGGGTTGCTCAGCCCGCAATTTAGTGAGAGCTATTTCACCCCTTTATAGCATGAAAATGCCCCGATTCCATGTACCTTCCATGCTGCGCCCTGTTGTGGGGTCCCTCCTTTCGTCTGGATTTGTTTTTATGTCCCCTTGAGGAGTCCTGTATGTTTCGGTTAGGAGAGGTTGAGCCACTGCTTTTTACTCTGCCACCATCTTAACCCAGAAACTGTTTTGGTATTTTTTTGCATTGGCCAAAACATAATAAATTCTATTCCAGCCCTTTATTTTTACTCTATGCTTGTCTCTCATTTCTAAATGTGTTTCCAGTAAATAGGTTGTTGGATTCCAAGTTTTGATCCATTCTGTTATCCATTTCCATTTTATGGGTAAATTCATCCCATTGGCAAAGAGACAACTTTTATTATATTAAACTTAAAAAGTTTTGTACAAATAAAACCAATGTAGCCAAGATTAGAAAAAAAAATCAGAAAATGGGTAGGGGTGGGGGAGAATTTTCGTAGACAGTTTCCTTGATAGAGGTCTCATATCTCAAATAGAGAGAAAGCTTTGTTAAATTATAAGACTATGATGTCAATCCAAACTCATAAATCCAAACTGGTCAAAGGATAAGAACAGGCAATTTTTGGATAAAAAAATCAAAGCCATGTAGTTGTATGAAAAAAATGTTCTAAATCATTAATAGAGAAATGGAAATTAAAGCAATTTTCAGACATCATCTCACACTCATCAAATTGGCTGAAATTATAGAAGGGGAAAATACAAAATGTTGTCAAGGATGAGGAAAAGTTGGGACACTAATATACTGTTGGTGGAACTGTGAACTGATCTAACATTTTGGAATGCAATCTGGAATTTTACTCAAAGAGTTATAAAGCTCTGTATATCCTTTGACCCAGCAACACCAATATTAGGTCTGTTACCCAAGGAGATCAGGATAAAAAGGGAAAGGACCTATATGTTCTAAAATATTTATAGTAGTTATCTTTATATAAACAAAGAACTGGGAATTGAGGGAATGCCCATCAATTGGGAAATGGATAAGTAAGTTGTGGAATGATTGTGATGTATTAGCATGGTGCTAGAAAAGAGCAGGCTGATTTTAGAAAAACCTAGAAAGACTCGCATAGAATTTTTAAGCGGAATGAGCAGAACCAAGAGAACTTTTTGTGACAGTAACCAAATATCATTCAAAGCATAACTGCAAAATAACTAAGCTTTTCTGAATGTGAATATTCAAATCAAAGGATCTATAAAGGAAGATACTATCTACCTCCAGAGAACTGATAAATAGAAGTACACATTGCATGACTTTACATATCTGTTATCTTTATATCTGTTTCAAATGGTGGCTTTCTCTAGTATGGGATGGGAAGGAGATAGCTCAAAACTTAAAATGAACACCCCCTTCAAATTTTAACTTAATTTAAAAAATAATGTATAATGTTGGTCCATCTGGACTTATGCTTTGGAAAGATGTTGTATATGGGAAACAAATGTGGCAGAAGTTTTATATCTTAACTTCTCTTTCCAGGTAGGTCAGTGAGGGTTAGTTTTTCCTTAAAAGATATTGAGATGTTCCTCAAGACTTGGTTGGCTCCAGGGATTAAGGGCTCACACTACTGACCTCATTACTTAAATACAAAACAAAGACAAAGAACTCCAGGCCAGCTCTCTGATCCTTGGTTGGTGGATTACAATGCATTGCTATAAATTATATGTCATTATAATAATATTAGCATTATTATTAACAATATGATTGATTATAATTGTCTAGCTCTTACTGCTCTTCTGCCTTAGAACTGATACATAGTATAGATTCTAAGACAGAAGGGCTTTAAAAAGATAGAAATTATTATCCAAGAGATAAATGAACAGAAAAGTTGACTGGTTGTATATCAGAATCAAGGGATAAGATAAGCTTTCATGCTACACACTGATATCCACTTTTTATTTTCAAATAAAAATCCATTTTTTTCTTCCTTCTGTCTGATGCACAACTGAAAAAACAAAGCAAAACAAAAAACACTGCCCCATTTAAAAAAAAAGCAAATATGCATAGTAAAGTAAAACAAATTCCTATATTAGCCACATCCAAGAAATAGATGTCTTATTCTGTACCCTGAGTCCATTGCATTTCTGGTCAGGACGTGACTAGCCTGCTTCTTCATTGGGTCTTGGCCATTTAGGTTGCTACACACTACTGTTCAAATAACTAGCAAAAGACTCAAGATGTGGGGTAAATCTTCTATGGAGGAATTAATGGGAGGACAAGGCATGAATGTGTTGAAATCTGCATAAATGGAAGGTATACCCAACATTTACAGGGATCAGATCCACTGAGGTAAACACAAAGCATTATGCCATCCCCAAGGAACTCATAAAAAGGGGTATATAACATGCCCACAAATAAATAGGATATACAGTAAAATGTGAGAAAGGCAAAGGAGAAATTATTATAAGATTTTTTCTTTTTACTAGACGCTTCTGATTTCATCGGTTTAGAGAATTCTGGTAATTTCCTCTACCAATATAGATTTTTATTAATGGACAAATGTAGTTAAGTAACTTGCCCAGGGTCACCTAGCTAGGAAGTGTCTGAGACCAGGTCCTCCTGACTCCAGGTCTGGCTCTCTATCCACCCAATCTGCCCCATACTTGTATATTTTCACAGTCATCTTCTGGATATGGTACCCTCACCCTTTGTTGTTTGGCTCCTGAGGATTTGGCTCTGTGGTCTTAATTTCAGGTCAAAGAGGGAGGGCAGCATATTATAAACTGATTGAGAAGATTTTTTTAGAATACAGAGGATATCACTTGAATCATACAACATCTTAGCATCTATGGTGATTTCATTCCCTCTGGAATATAGAATAAAATAATAAAAATAATAAACACGACAACTGTGTCCTTGATGTAGGTGAATCTTTATTTGTCTGTTTAGTTATTTAATGAGTTATTTCTTGGACAACTTCTGGTGGCAGAAGATTTGGGTGTCCAAGTCTTATCCCAAGGCCAGAACTTCCTGCTTCAGCTGGTGTCTTGCCCAATGGTAATGGTGTCTTCTGTCGCGATATCCATGCCATTGCTTCTCCTTCACCACTGACAGATTCAATAGGAGCAAAAGAAACGATTCTCTTCCTCCCGGAGCCTCTACTGCTGAACTAGGCCAGAGCAGCGTCAAAGGGCTTCTCTCAACCCATATTTCCCTCACTTCCTGGGCTCTCTTGTCACCCAGAGGACCCATGCTGCCATTTTCACTCTTGCATTCCCCTCTCTATTCACTGGGCTACCTAGCTGCCCTGAGTTTCATATGCTTGTCATCAGAAATTTTTCACTTATATCTTCTTTCATATATTTAAAAGTCTCTACCCTTCCCCCTCCTATACTCACAGTAGTTTATCTTTCTATTCTTACACTGCCTTCTGCCCAAATCCCTCTATTCCTTCCTTGATTCAACTCAATACAAAGTCCCCCCACTTTAAATTAATCCCATCCCAAGTGAAGTTAATACTCACAGTAGTTTGTCTTTCTCTCTCTTCTTATACCACCCCAAATCCCTCTATTCCTTCCTTGATTCAACTCAATACAAAGTCCCCCCACTTTAAACTAATCTCCATCCTAAGTGAAATTAATTTAACTTAACTGTAAACCTAATTTACAGTAAGCTTATATTTGACACATCTATGTATGTAGTTCTTGGTCTTGCTTACAGAGATTACGCAAGTCCCGTTAGTTACTGGGCCTCACCTGCTCAACAGTGTGTCACTACTTCGGGTTGGGGCAATGGTGCGAAGGGCCTTGGTCTTCTTCTTGATCATAGCCGTCACAGGTGGGGCGGCGTTCCATGGGACCAACCCTTGGGAGTATAGTCTTATGAGGCCGGTGGGTGGAACAGGAGCCGAGGAAGCGTGTTCTCCAGAGTGCAGCCCTAGGGTCCTGGGAATCAGGGTAGATCTGGGAGAGAGGCCCTCTGGGAGTGGACAGAAGAGCCTGAGGCTGGGTTCAACAATAGTGTTCCCTTTGGATTTGTTCTCTAATCTAGAGACTTGAGGTTTCTATGTTAAAAGAGAGAAGGTACAAGGTAGGTGAATGAGTAGAGGAAGCTTCCCTGTCTTTATCAGCATCCTCTCTTCATTCATGACTTTTAGGACTTCTGATACCATGCTGACTGTGTAGCCCAGAGGAAAGAACATGGACCTAGGAGTCAAGGGCCCTAATTTATCACCTTAGAGAAGTCTTTCCCCTACTTCACGGCTGCATTTCCTCATTTATAAAACAGGGACTGTCATTCCTGCCCTATGAACCTCATGTAGCTATTCAGGAAAGAGAAATGGAAGCATATTGAAAAGTAAAAAAAGCCAAATAAATGTAAGGGATTGTTAAGAATTTTCATAATATCCTTTTCAATTTGTTTGCATAGATCATCCACAAAAAATTCCTTTAGAGAAAATCAAAACAAAAGACTGTCTTTTTAATGTCTTCTCACCTAGATATCTCACTCTAAATCCTGGATATTTCCTATAAAACATATCTTCTACTCCTCTCATGTAGCCAAATATGGTTCATGACATAGTGTTTATTAGGTCCATTTAAAATTCATGCTAACCTCAAATTGGTTTCACTGCAGTCTGCAATGCCTTTCCAAACATTTTCTCTCCTCAAGTTCATCTTTCTCCCTCTTACTCTCAGTAGATCATTCTACCCTTTTGTTTTAAACCCTTACCTTCCATCTTGGAGTCAATACTTTGTATTGGCTCCACGGCAGAAAAGTGGTAAGGGCTAGGCAATGGGGGTTAAGTGACTTGCCCAGGGTCACACAGCTGGGAAAAGTGCCTGAGACCAGATTTGAACCTAGGACCCTCCTTCCTTTCTCTAGGCCTGGCTCTCAACCCACTGAGCCACTCAGCTTCCCCCTCACCCTATTCTCTTGAGAAGATTGGGCCCTCTGGCATCAATTCCCTCAGCTCCCCTCTATTCCTCTCAGCTTCTGTGCCCTCATCCATTTCTCTCCTCCTTCCACAATACTTGGCAATGTATTAATGCTCTCCTCTCTCCCTCTCCTCTCTCTCTTTCTGTCTGTCTGTCTGTCTGTCTGTCTTTCTCAAAAAGTAGCCCTCCCTGATGTGGATATTAATGGGGATGTAGACACTAAACGATAACTCTAGTCCAACTATCAATAATATGGAATTAGGTCTTAATCAATGATACATGTAAAACCCAGTGGAATTGTGCATTGACTAAGGGGCTTGGGGGAGAGGGGAACATGAAACTATGGGAAAATATTCAAAATAAAAATTTTTTAAATAAAAAAAGTAGCCCTCCTCTGTGTCCTACCTAAATATATCCTTCAATACCATCCCTTTCTCTTTTCCATTACTTTGACTAGTAATCCCTTCTCATGCATCCCTTAATCTCTTCTTCCCTTAGACCTAATAAACATGCTCAAGTTTAACTTATTATAAAAAGTAAAAATCCTTTACTCTACCATCCCCTCAAACTATAGTCCTATCTCTTTCTGCTCCCTCCCCCCTTCATGGCTTAATGTGTAGAAATAATCCATACTTCCTTGCCTCTACTTTCTTACCAATATCCTATAACATGTCATGTATTCCCACCATTCTAATGAAATAATTTTCTCCAGTCCCCTTCTTACCAGGGAAAAATGCTGCTAAAGCTGGTCTCAGGGTTCTGTCCATTATCTGAAGGTCTTCCTCCCAGAACTCCTCTTAACTGGCAGTCTTGCTATAAACCCTTTCCAAGCCAACCTTCCTACTATTTCCCAAGTGTTATAAGAGAAGCATTATTCTGAGCATATCATTACTCTATCCAAAAATCTTTTGTGGTTCCTCATTACCTAAAGTACAAAACAGCCAAGACCCTCCAAAATCTAGTTCCAACTATCTATTCCAACCTCAACTGAAGGCTACATTCTATCCAAAGAACACTTCAATCCATCTCCTGTTTTTGTTTTGTCTTTTCAACTCTATGCCCTTTCTCATGTTTCTTTTCCCTGATGTTTCTCATTCTCCATATCTATCTCCTTTTCCATAGCTTCATTTTCACTCCTTCCCACATTTCCCTATGCCCCTCTTTAGAAAAAATGTTTCTGGGGAAATGAGGACTTTAGTCCTATCCAGGACTAAAGTCAAGGGGAGACTTTCTAGTGTTGCATCCTTGAACAACTCAGGATGATGATGTGTCCCCTAAAGACGATTGACATCTCTATAATGAAAGCTGTCAACATAGGAATCACTCACCCAGGCCTGGGTACTGATGACTTGGATTTCATGGAACAGGTTTTCATACCTGAGGGCAAAATAGGAAGAAGGCATAGGAGTGTGAATGAGACTTTCAGAGGGCTTTGATTGAATCTGTCATGTTAAGGTCTGACTGTTCAAGCTACGTGCTGTTCTCCGATTGTATGGACAAACAGGAGCCAGGTATGTGAGGCCCTGGGTAGTGTCATGGACTGTCACAATCTTGCCTCTGCTTCTATATTCGGGGAGGACTAGGGTCCTTGAAAGTTAGAACTCCTAGTTTCTGTTTTCATCTCACCACTGGAGCAGAATGTTTTCACTCTAGAGCAAGTCTCTAATCTTCCATCCCTTCTTGTCTCAATATTCCCTTGTAGAAAAAGGGCATGATGAGACTTCATGTCCACTTGACCCACTCTAATGTTCCTCACCAAACCCCTTCATCCCCACACCCAACTCCCCCACAGAAGACATTAGGTGACAAGTTTAGGTGTGAGAACTCTGGGTTTTCATTCCACAGTTTGAGTAGTGGGGACATGCCTCAGAAATGGCATCAATTGACCAGAACCCTGCAATGATCATCCCATGAGTCAGGCTTAGACCCTGATGTTGGGGCTCTTTAGTCTCTTTGTCCCAGCTACAATGTACAAAGTCAACGTACAAAGGATGGGTCCTTTACTGCTTAGTAAAGGAAGTAAAGTAAAGTATACAATCAATAAGCATAAAGAAAGGTTCAAAGAAGGTCTCTAAGAAGATTTTATTCTGATCTTAATGGAACCTGAGAAGGTTGGAGGCAATTCTAGGACTCCTGTTAAAGATTGTTTTAGGAAAGAGGCCGAGAAAGCCTAGTATAGTCCAAACCCCTCAATACGTTAGTACGTTCTGTCCCTATTTCTCCTACTCCATAATTTTAGATCTTCCTTACATGGTAGCCAAGGAGTTCTGAGTTCTTCCCACTCATCTTTAGTTGAACACTAAAGGTTCTTGCTTCTGTACTCAATTCTATTAAAGATATTCAGTGGGTAAGATGGGGGAAAGACTGTGTTCTCCATGTGTATTTTAAGGCATATTGTTAGTCTCCCATGACTATTTTTGAATCCCATTTGACAGTAATATATAAATCTGGAGTGGGACATCTAAGAATTTGAATTTGATGCCCAACCCTCTACCCCTGACCCCCAGGGAATTCCCTTGTACCTGCACCAAGATGTGCCAGACCTAAACAGCCAAGCTGGAAGAACTGATTACCTCTGTTCACGTTTCCTCTCCTCTGCTGCAAAGAAACACATCCGGACTGGACAATTAGCCTGAGGCCCACATGAAAGTCCCCAATTCCCATACATGTTCCCTTTCACTTTGGAATATTGCCCTGTGCCAGAAGTAATAACTGGACCCAGGGAGGGATCTTTGGACATAATTTCCCTATTCTCAGGGTATCATTTTCTCACCTCTGACCCGAGCATCTTCCTGAAGCTGAAAAAAAAAAAAAAGATCAGTATGAGTGAGCAGGGTTGGGGTGAAGTGTTGTCCCTTCCTGTCTCCTATCCACCCCACAGAGCCCACATTTAATATTTAAGTCAACTTCCCAGGTTTTCCTCATTATAGAAAGGAGAGAAAAAGGATGGGGTAAGGATTTTCTGTGCCTTTCTCTAGGCAGTGCTCACAGGGTCAGAGTTGAGAATTTCTACTTGTGAATGAGAGTAGCCTTTTTAGTTAACATGACCTCCAAGAGAAGGTTGAATTCATCACTAACCATTGCTATCAGTTACGAGCACCATTTTGGGAGGGTCATTTTCTGCCATCAGGGTCAACCTCTCAATGATCCAGGCCAATTCTGAAGGAGTTAGGACAAAGAATGGTATCCATCTCTAGAGAAAGTACTGTTGGAACCAGCATGCAGATCAAAGCAGACTATCTTTTACAACATTTTTGGTTTTATATGAATATTCTTTTACAACATAACTGATATGAAAGTATGTTTTGCATGATAATACATGTATAAGCCAGATCAAATTGCTTACCATCTCTGGGAAGAGGGAGGGAAACAATTTGGATCTTATAATTTTGGGAAAGCATGTTAAAATTGTTATTATGTGTAATTGAGAAAATAAGATATTTTTTAAAATAAAAAAACACCCAGTCTAACCCTCCCCATCCCAATGTCATTCCTTGGGTCATCTAAGCTTGGGTGAGTCAGCTGGGCTGGTTCTTATCAGCAAGGACCCAGGCACTGTGCCTGCCTGGTGGACATGAAGTGCCACCAGAAAGGGAAGAACAAGTCTTTGCCCCAGCATTCTGACATGGTAGAGGAAGAAGGGAAGATTGCTTCCTGAATCTTTTGATAATCCAAAGCACAATATCTTGTAGCAATCCTTGAGAACACCACACATTTCCCATCACCATGATTTTGTTATCCTTCCCTTTACAGCCCACTTTCCCCACCCCAAGCCCATCTGCCTGTAGAGTCCGATTGTTCTCTCTATTGTGATCTTCCACCTTGTTTTACTCACCTGTTTTTTGCCCAGGTAAGAATAGCACTAGTTATGGCTGAGTGAATGAGTGCACTGAGTATGACCAAATTCCTTGCCCTGCTGTTATCTCCTCATGCACTCTCTACTCTCCCTGGGGTTCTTCCCCTCAGCACAAGAGTTTTCCCTTGTGCTCTGGGTATATATTATTTCTCTATCAGACTAGTCTCTTTCTCCTCAGAAATAATCCTATTTTTCCCTAACCACCAGTTCCCAAGACAGGACTTTGCACAATGCAAGGGAATAATTGACTTGACTGACTGTTACAAACAGATTCCGAGTCAGGTCAAGGACATCCCCAACCTAACATTCATAAGTAGGAGAACTCTCTTCTGCACTTGGATTGAAGCACCTATAGCAATGTGAGAGATTCAAGGGATTAAGAAGAGATGGCTTGGGGAAAGGGGGAGGCATCCAAGTGTCTCAATGGATTGAGAGCCAGGCTAGACGTCAGAAGGACCTGGGTTCAAATCTGGTCTTGGACACTTCCTAGCTGTATGACCCTGGACAAGTTACTTAGCCTCCATTGCCTAACCCTTACTACTCTTCTGCCTTAGAACCAATACTATGTATTGGTTCTAAGGCAGAAGATAGAGATGTAAAAGAGAAGAGAAGAAGAGATAAGTGAAAAAGGTCATATCTGAGATCTCTTAAGTCTCAATCCACTAGAGGTGGGAATGGGATGGTGGGTGGAGTTTCTGGGATAGTGTCTGGTTGAAAATGTCCAAGAAGATTTCTGTCTCTAGCCCTGTGGCAGCCCCTATCCTCTGTGTGCCCCATACAACCAAAAGTAACTCCAGCAACCCAAGATTAGACTGTGGTCAGACAAGAAGAAAAGCTAAGACTAGATTGATCAGGTCTGACACAGTTTGAAGAAGCTAATCTAGAAGCCAGTGAATAAATTCCTCATTCCCAGTATCTCCAAAGGCAGAAATCTGAGGCATGGACGCTTAATGGTTAAGGTGACTTCCATCCACTGTCTAAAGAAAAATCACTGGACGCTCTGTGCTTAGGGAAGATAAACAGAATTACAAAATTTCAGCATTGGAAGGAATCTTCAAGCCCATCCAGCCCAACCTATACCCACAAACAAGAAACCCCTCTATAGCATTGCTAACAAGCAGTGACCTTGAATTTTTCCTATTCATTGAGGAAATGGGCAGAGCTGTAATGGATCATTTTAGGGATTTGGTGGAACAAGTACTCCTCAGAGATGTTTTGTTTGAAAGGCAGTGTGAAGAGTGGCAAGAATTCAAATCTTGACCATGACATTTGCTAGCTATGTGTTCATGTTACTTAATCTTCCTGAACCTCAGTTTCCTCATCTGTAAAATGGAAAAATAACTCCAGTACCGGCTTCATGGTATTGTTTTGCTATATTTAGTGTAAGCTTCTACCTTTTCCTACACATACATCATATAAGCACCTATATACATCCTACACGCATCATATCACTCGTATTCTATTTTCAGACTGATATCGCCTATTAGATAATAAGCTTCTTGAGGACAAGGAATTTATATCTTACTTGTCTTTTTATCTCTCACACCTAGAACTGGTTTGGTACATAGTATATGCTTAACAAATAACTTTTCAAACTGAATTAAAAATGAAAGAATTTTTCATTTTTTAACTATTCTAGAAGGGGTATCATATAAACAACAATCCTAAGTGGCCAATAGCCTGAGAGGGAAAGAGGGGAGGAGTGGGGTTATACAGAGACATCCATTCTTTCCTAAGTCAGGAAAACCAGTAAATAAGAGTTTGCCGGTGTCTGCAGTCTGTCCCCCAGAAAAAGTGCTTACAGGCTGCAGACCAAATGTCCCTTGGCTTCTTAAACTTATTCCACCCAGTTTATATTGGTTTTCTTCTATCTTTTTCAGATGCTACAGTCAGATATAAAACATCTGTCCAAGAACTTGGAATAGAGACAGGGGTTTCTGGTGGAAAGGGTGTAGAATTTGGAGGCAAAAGACTTGCGATTTTCAAATCGCAGCCCTAACATAGCACCTATATGAATCCTGGCAAGTTGAGTAAGGGTAGAAAAGTGAGGAAAAGGAGGAGGGAAAAAGGGGGTGATCTTGTGCCCAGCCTCTGGGCAAAGGAGAGTAAAATAAATAACCACTGAGGGGGGCAGGCACTTCCTAGCTGTGTGGCCCTGGGCAAGTCACTTAAACTCCATTGCCTAGTCCTTACCATTCTTCTACCTTGGTACCAATACTCAGTAGCAATTCCATGCCAGAAAGGAAAGGTTAAAAAGAAAGAACCACTAAGCTATGATTGAGGGTAGAGGGGGGGGGGGGGGCTAGAGTGGGAGGGAGTGCCCTTACCTCCTTTTGCAGCTTTTTGAATACAGCCAGCACCTGATGAGGGAAAAGAACATAAATGGTTAGAAGTTGAGAGATTAAGAATTCCAGTGGAGCCTCTGAGGTGAAGTCCTATCTATGGCTTCCTCCTGAGTTACTCCTTATGTTTCACAATCTACATTTTTCTACCTTTAAGTGGAGTTCAAAGGGGTGTCTTTCAGTCAGAAAGGCTGAGAGGAATAGTCCAGATGGAAAAGAAATGATTAGCAAATTTATTAATTTGATATTCAGTTCCTCATGTGAGTTTTTGTTTTATCTCTTTCAATATCTTCAAACCCATAAACAAGCAACTCCAAAGGCAAATTTGATTGTAATGTTAAGGGAGAATGAGAGGTATTCATTTTTGTTCACCTCTACAAGGGGGAAAAAAGTCCTTTTTTAAGTCTCTCATCGTTAAAAGTAAAATTTAGGGCAGCTAGGTGGCTCAGTAGATAGAAAGCCAGGCTTGGAGGTGATGGGAGGTCCTAGGTTCAAATCTGATCTCAGATACTTTCCTAGTTGTTGGACCCTGGGCAAGTCACTTAACTCCCAAGTGTTTAGAAGAATTGCCATTCTTCTGCTTTAGAATACTTAGTGTTGATTCTAAGACAGAAGATTATGGGTTAAAAAAAATGAAATTAATTATACATGGGGCTTGATATGCCCAGAAGGAGTGGAACATATGAGCCTTCTTGGCACTGGCCCAGCAAAAACTGACTCCAGTAGAGACAAGGCACCTTAGAGGAATTGCCAGTCCCTTCTAGACCTTAATTTAGGACTTTGAATGGAATACTGGGTTTGGCTTGGTAGATTGATTTTTGGAAAGCATGTAATGAATTACTCTGGATAGATGGCTACTGGCCTGTTTGTACCAATCTAGCAATATATTTGCTTTGAGTTCCTTCCTTCGGTTGCAATCAAAGTTGTGATAGGCCATCCTGCACCTGTTCGGTCCAAGCTCAGAAGCTAGTTTCACAACAGGTTTGGAGTGTGGTTCAATTCAAGGGGTACAACTTTATGGTCCTTCTGGCTCATTGTGAAGCACCAATCAACAATGACCAGCAAGAGTAACCCACAAGAGAGTAAAAATACAGAAGAAAACATGTAATTTATCACTCGTTTATATGGGTATGTGATTTAGGGTTTTGGTTTTAAAGGATTACTCTTTTACAAAAATGAATAATATGGAAATGGATGTGTGTGTGTGTATGTGTGTGTGTGTGTGTGTGTGTGTGTGTGTGTGTGTGTGTGTGTGTGTGTATCTGAGTGAGGGGAGGAATTAGAGGAGGGAGAAAACATGAATCATGGAACCATGGAAAAAAATTTAAAATTTAAAAATAAAATAAAAAAATAAGAGTAGCCCAAAAGAGACCCAGTGTGCTGTGAAGGTGATAAAACTTTTGCTTTTTTTAAAAAAACCCTTCCCTTCCATCTTAGAATAAATACTGTGTATTTGTCCCAAGGTAAAAGAGTGGTAAGGGCTGGGCAATGGGGATTAAGTGACTTACCCAGGGGTCACATCTTTATGGCTTTCAAGATTGAAGTTCTTCCTCCTTCCACTTACCAGTGGTCTCTTTCACAATTACAGTTTTCATACTCTACACACTGTGCCACCTAGCTGCCTCTGATGAATTGGGATTCCTAGAGACTGGATTTCATATGATGAACTTCATTCCAAGGACAGCTGTTACCAAAACCTTACTACAATGACTGGGACATGAACATGTGTATGATAATTGCCTCAGAGCTCTAACACAAGATAGTGAGGTTTGGTGGTGCTGACAGGATTGATGAAATTGGGCACTTTAAGATACCAAATAAAAATCCTGATTTAACTCAGTCCTGAGTTCAAAGCCAGTTTGTTAGCATTTAACTATGATCTCACGAAGAAGACAGTGAAGCACATTACAAATGGCTCAGAGTAAAGCCATAGGCCAGTGATGGTGAACCTATGGCAAGGGTGCCAAAGACGGCATACAGAGTGCTCTCTGTGAGCACGCGCTTTTACTTTTAAAAAGAAGCATCCATTTTTAAGTGAAAATTTCATGGGGCAGCTAGGTGGCACAATAGATAAGAGTGCCAGGCCCGGAGTCAGGAAGACCTGGGTTCAAATCTAGCCTCAGACATTTCCTACCTGTGTGTGACCCTGGGCAAATCACTTAACCCCAATTGCCTAGCCCCCTGCTGCTCTTCTGTTTTAGAATTGATACTCAGAAAGAAGATAAGTTTTTAAAAATATATTAGTATTTATTTTTAATTTATTTAAGTTTTATACTTTTAATTTTAAAAGGGTTGGGATGAGCTTGAAAATATAAAACTGCCATATTGAATTTCAGGAAAATTCCATACAACAGTTTAAAGATGAAAGACCAGAACACATTTCATTTAATTAGAAGCCAATATAACTTCTGAAAGTTAAAACTACAAAAAACTATTTAAAAAAGTATTGATTTGTAACAACTTTGTGAGGAGGACTAGAACAGGGTTTTTAACGTAGGGTTAGTAAATTTTTTTTGTTTATTTTAAACTATTCTGATCATTGTATTTCAATATAATTATCTTCCTTTTAATCATATATGTTTTATTTTATACATTTTGAAACATTAATATAAGGAGAGTTCATGGTCTTCACCAAACTGCTAGAGGATCCAAGAAACAAAAAGGTTAACTGCTGATCTAGAAGGAATTCCTGGATTTTCTAGGGGAAGATGAAAAAGTAGGATGAGGATGGAGGGGTATGGACTTATGGGAGCAGAGGAATCTTCCTGAAATAGACACATCCTTCCTGAATATGTATGCACATGCACAAACATACCACACTTGCATGCATACCATGAACCTGCATACTTACCTGGAGCCATTGTGTTCTGGCCATCATCAACTGGGTATCCTGTTGAAGTGAAGACAGAATTAAGGAGTGTCGCATGGACTCCCCCCACTACCACCACCATCAATCCCAAATTTAATCAGAGAATCTTTAAAACATAGTTACTTGGAGTTGAGGACTGACAATGTTATTTTAGTTAATCCCATCACTGACTTTTCCAGGGTTAAAACAAAAAAACTAAAAATGATTGAATTGATTATGAATTGGTCTTGCCTAGTTCCTTGAAACTGGGGGACTGAATTAGAGATTGGTCAAATCTGAAAGGCCAGATATCCACTTCCAGCCAATCTAGTCACTCCTTAAAGACAGACAAAGATTGAATTAACTTTGAGTTTAAAGAAGACAATAAACAATCACATCTCAATCACCCAAGCATCTGGGACTATGGTTAATGCATCTTTCCCAAGCATCCATGACTGTGACTATCGACTATCCCTTCTTTCCCAAGCTTCAATGAGCTAATATAATTAGATTGTTGCTTTTCCCCTTTTCCTAAAAATTATATAAGCACTCCACTGGTTTTAGATCAGCAGAAATTCCCAGCATTACATTGCTGGTATCTTTTCAGAGACCATAATCTTCCCAGGGCAGTGACTTTGTGTGGAGTTTTTGGTTATAGTCTCCTCATCCTTGTTTAGATTTGCAATTATAACTACTCTGGTAGTTCTGATTATTTTTTAGATTGACAGTATTCATGCTAAATCATTTCAAAATCTCTCCCATTCCAGTTAAAACTATTTTCAATTCATGCTACCTTTTCCCTTTGTGGGTCTTGGTGAGTAACTTGCTCAGCTGATAGGAATTCGCAGGACCCTATAAAGACCCAACTCTATATAAGGTTTCCTGTTTCCCTTATCTCCCTCTCCCCAAATAATAAAAATAACAGTGATAATAACAATTGATATTTAAGATCTGCAAAGAGTGTTGGACTTGATGTCTGGAAGTCTTGAGTTCAAATGTGCCTCAGAAGATAATTACAAACTTTATGACTCTGGGAAAGTCACTCTCTCAGCCCCAGTTTCCTCATCTATAAAATGGGGGTCATAACTTCACCTACCTCACAGAGTTATTGTAAGGATTGAATGAGATAACGCATCTAAAGTGCTTAGCAAACCTTAAAAGTGCCATATAAATGTTTAAGTGATTTACATATATCATCTTATGGGGGGATAGGAGGAGGGAGGAGGGAGGTAGAGTGTTGGAAGAAAGATTGGTTACACTCAGTAGCTGGAGATGGTCTCCAATATGGAGAATACCAAGCTCTCCTGTGTAGGAACTGTCTGCTTCTCAGTTACAGCTTTACTTTCTTCCTTCTCTTGTTTCCTTCCAGCACAAGGCTCCCTTAAAGTAAGGAGGGTCCCTACTCACCTGTGCTTTCACTTTCTCCTCCAAGTCTTTGCTAGAAGAAAGAGGAGGATATAAGCCTAATGCAGAGCAGGAGAGAAGGTTCCCCATGTTTCCCACCTACTGCTTCTATCTAGCTCCACACTTCTGCTTTAGCTTTTAAATTATCCCAAAGGACAAACTCCATACCCTTGCCCTCCCGGGATACTTACCCCTCCGGGATTTAGGCATTTTGACCTCTTTCCTGAACATCAAACACTGTTCCTCTAAGTCTCACAAAACATTCAAAACTCTCTACTATCTTTAACTCCACCCAACCCTCCCTTAATTAATTTTGGAGCAGCCCAAAAGTTCTCTTGAAAGAGGAGGACATTTTTAACAATGGTCCCCTTCGTCTCCTCCCAGAACGTTTCTTTACCATCTGTGTGTGGGAATTTATGGGGCTGGAGGACATGTTACTCACATTTTGAGGCACAGTTGCTCCTCAATTTCCTAAATGTCAATAGAAAGAGCACCACAGCCACTAGGGCAACTCTCTATAGGGTTAGGGAGGAACATCTGACAAAAGATGAGGGATGGAAAGGGGCTGAACTTGGGGAGGGAGAAGCATGTAGGGTTATGTGGATAACAAGGTCAGAACAAACCTTCTTGGGACAGCCTGGTGAAAACCTGGGCCAAGTACTCCTGGCTGCCAGAGGCTAAGGAGAATACAAAAAAAAGGGGAATGGAGACATCTCCATTGTCTCCAGAAGATTTCCTTAGAGGAGTGAGAAAGAAGCCTAAGAAGTGGGAGAGTCAGGTTCTGACATCTCCAGGAAGGAAACTAGGTAAATAGGAAAGAGCAGGAGGGAACATAAAGGATGAGGGTAGAGTGAATGACTTGCTTCAAGACCCAGGGAGGCTTACATCTCTGATTTGGACCTCTTCATGGTACTGCAGCATCTGCAAAGAAAAGAATCATGTTACTTCAGGTGAGTGCAAGATGAGAATGCTGGGGGCAATGGGACAGGAAGGGGGTAGGGGGAACAAAAGAAAGCAGTGACCAGGGATGCAAAGATTTTGTCTCCATCACCACTGAAGAAGCCCAGATACAAGGGTAGGCCGACTTCCTAGTTCTGAGGGAGTCTCCTTTCAGAGACACTCAGGATTCAGTCCTGCATGTGGGGATGGCAGAGTTCCTTTCCTTCTCCTCCCTCCTTTCATCCCTCCATTTATTAATTAATCTATCTATCTATCCATCCATGCATCAGAGTGTCACCCTATCAGTCTGCCTCTGGCCATCCTTCTGAGTTTTTGTTTCCTTTTTTCTCTTTTTCTGGTTCTCTCTCTCTCTCTCTCTCTCTCTCTCTCTCTCTCTCTCTCTTCCTTCATTTAGAAATCTCCATTCCAGGCTCACCTATCCATAATTTTGCATACATGGGAGTGTTTTCTATAGAGAAACTAGAGATTCTCAACTGCTTTTCTCTAAATCCATTCCACCCTTTCAGTCAGTGCTCACTTTCCAAGCTCCAGTTCCCTATCCAGAGAGCTCTCTCAGGGAAAGGAGCAATAAGACTAAGGAGTTAAAAAGGATTCCCTTCCCTTGGGACCTGGACCTGGTCTAAACCTGACAACTCATAAACATAGTACAAGAAGTTGCTTCATCAAGTTTGATAAGGGGCAGAGTGGATAGGGAAGTGGAAGTCAGAACATATACACTTTTAAGTGCGAGAGAGAGTGAGAAAAGGAATGAGAATAAATGGGAGGCTGAAGAATAGAGGGAGAGAAACACAGAGAGCGACTACTATGGATCTGACAGCAGAAATGAATATAGGAATTCTGGGGCCCAGGACAAATTCATTTGAGGGACAGCTCTGGGGAAGGTGGTCCACATCTAATGTAGAAATGCCAGGTGATCTTGGGGAAAACAGCAGCAGAAAGGATGAAAGGATAAGATCCTGGCAATGGGAGGTAAGCTTCAGTCAGAGTGAGGTACCACATGGCCCTCCAGGGAATACCGGCCAAGTTCCAGTCACCCTTACCTTAGTTACTGTATATTTGTATGGGTGAAAGAAAGCAAGAAGGTGCGAGGGAAAGAAAACAGAATCCTCAAATTTTAAAAATGAAAGGGCCCTTAGAAATCATCCAAATCATCCCTCCCACTACCACCTCTCCCATTTTATAAATAAGCCAGAGATTATATCTTTCCTAAGGTTCTGTGGAAAATGCTTACACCATGCTAATAGACTCATTTAGCTACTCACTATTTTTTCCACGTGATCTTGTAGATTACTGGAAGAGAATGCACACTCTTAGACAAATTAGCTTCCTGTTCTGAAGAAAAGAAGAAGCCCTGGGAGAACCAGACAAAGTCCTGATTCTCCTATAGCTCCCTGCCCTCCAGCATCCCACTCACTGTTTCCCAGTTGCCCTGGAATCTGTGCATTTGGCTAGGGACGTGAAACTTTTTTGGTTTATTTTTGTTATAATTTTTTATTAAATATTACTTTTTTTTCAATTTCGTGTTAGAAACAATTTTTAATAATTGTTTTCTGACATTTTGCACTTCAGATTCTCTACCTCCCTCTTTCCCTCAAGGCAATAAATAGTCTGATATAGGTTTTACCAGTGTTTTCATGCAATATGTATTTCCATATTCCCCATGTTGTGACAGAAGACATATCACATATACAATAAAAAACTCATTAAGGAAATAAGGTGTATTTTGATCTGTAATCAGATTCCAACAGTTCCTTCTTTGGTAGTGAAGAACAATTTTTTTTTTTAAATCATGAATCTCTTGGGGTTATCTTAGAGCCTTGGGGAAATGAAACTAAAAACATTGCAGCAGTCTGACTGCCCTCTAAATCTCCGTGGTCCTCAATATCCAGTTAGTCACTAAATCTTGACAATTCTTTCTTCAAACCTATCCTATCCTCCTAGACCCAGAATAAGTCCCATTTCTTCTATAAAGTTTTCTCTGATTGTGGTATTCTTTCTCTCCTTCCTCATCATTTATAGGACTTGTAGTCTGTACAGGTCATTTGTCACTTACCATAGACAGCCTCATGATACCAGATTTAGTAGCTGTTGCAGGCTCTGCTCCCCCACACTACACCCTACCCCTAAGCCCAAGGACAGGAATATTTTCTACTCTGCGGTGAGTATTGAAAAAACAAGCACATATCCAAGATGTTCTCCAGTTCCCCCTTTCTATCTTAGTGGTATTTGAAATAGAACCCCCATCCCCACCACCCATCCCCACCACCCACCACCCACCACCACCACCATCACCCACCACCACTTCTCAGTAAGGATAAATATGTCCATTTATTTTTCTGTATATAAGGGAGTTGAGGAAGGAGGGGATTAGATTCATCCTTTCCTTCCTGTCCTCCTGTCTATGCTTTGCTAATGAGAAAGGGAAGGTGTTTGTACTTCATGGAAAGCAGCAGATCAGTGGCACACACACACACACACACACACACACACACACAAAGATCAGTGGCTTAGAAAGCCACAGAATATTCCCATACCACCCCCCTCCTCCTTGGTCTTACTTTAAAACACATACCTTTTGTTGACGTTAGGGGGCTCTCCTGTCCCCTGACTTGTTTGCTCTGCCATTAATCCCTGGATAGAGAGAAGAAACTCTGGGACCCTGTGGACTGAGAGCCTAGTGGGTCCCAGGACCCCAGGAATGAGGATAGGGAAGGAGTGGGCATCTTCCTAAGACCAAGGTGGTAGGTAGGCTCTAGTAGTCCTTTTGTATTTGGAATATTACAACAGTATGTGTATATGATTATAAGGAAGGGATTGGTAAGGAAAGGTAGCTACATGAAGCCAAGGAAAACTTCCTTATACTCAGAGAACAGGCAGATGGGTAAACAAGGGACTTGTGAGGAGAAAGAACACATCAAGAACCAGTCCCAGAGTCTAAACTGAGCTAAAGGGACATGGGAGAGGGAGAGAAAGAAAGGATAAAGAAGTAGAAGGAGGTGGGGGTAGATGGTCAGCCTCACTTTTACTAAGGATGGGGAACCTTGTGCACAAAACTTAGAACAGAAAAACCCCCTTTTGACAAGTCCCAGACTCCCCTGCCCCAGCCAAAACCTTTTTGCTGAATGGCGACTGGAGGTCCATCAGATGCTTGGTGTTTTCAGAAGGCTCCACAGAATACAGTCACAGATATAATGGGGCTCAAGGGAAAAGATACAATTTCTCCAAGCTCATTCTTCATTAAAGGAATTCCTCTTTTTTGCCCCTAAAGCCTGCTGAAACAACAAACAATTTTTGGATTTTATCCCAGGAGTCCAGATCACTGAATGCTTCCAGGAAGGAAACAATCAGCCCTGAAGATGTTCTGCTCTCTCTCCCTATCAAGGCTAGTCCAAATCCAGCCTTAAAAACTAGTTCAGTCCTTTCTTATTAATTTACCTAGATGGAGTCCAAAAGCTGCATTCCTAAACCCAGCCTCTAACCCTCTCCTGCCAGGCTCACGTCCCAACCCCACCCCAATCTAGTCTCTGTATGATATCAACCATGACCTCATAAGTACAAAGCAGTTGATTCAAGCAGCTCATTACAGAGGAAAGACTCTAGTGGTAAAACATGGTTTCTACCTCCTATGCATACTACTGTGTGACCTTGTGTCATTTAAATCAGCCTGGGTCCCAGCTTCACATTCTATAAGATAAATGGATTTGATTAGATAACTTCTGAAATTCCTCCTAGCTTTAGATTTCTAATTTCAGGATATCCTTTATTCTTAGACTTACATAAACCATGAGCATAAACCATAAAGGGACTGGGGCAGAATTAGAGAAAGATCTCAACATAGTTGTCTCCATCACCCTTATTTGAGAAGAGATATTCTTGGTGGCTTAGGTTAGCCCTGGAAAGACATTTGACAGGAACATTGATTCAATACCTCCCAAACTAAAGTCTACCAGAGGAAAATAAATAAATATCAGAAATAAATATCGGATTCCCCATAGGCCTAAAAACTTAATAGAGTTTCTAGAAGTGATCTCCCTATTACAAGCTCTGGTAAGAGCAGATGGACAAAATAAGATTTCACAGCTAGGTGTGATTAGACTCCACATAGCCTACTTTAGTTTTTGCCCAAGTATTGAATATACTCTAGGCTTGTGTTCAGAGCCAGGCTAGCTACATTATCCCAGCAGGGTCCTGTGGGTCCCCTAATGGGTTGGGGTGACTTCTCTAATGTTATCAGCTCAAGCCCCAATGTGTTTTTCCTACTGTTAGTTGCTACCAATAAGTGCCCCAGTTCTCCTTAACTGATTAATACCAATTAGCTTTTTACAAAGGGATATTTATTTTGAAGGCATAGCATGAAAGAATCATCCTGTACCCAACCTCAGGATCACGCTGTCCCTATACAACTTCAATCTCTGGGGAAAGTGGGTTTACATTTAATACATTTTCTACATAGCATTGAACTCACATCCCTTAGTTCCTTTAGTCTACAAAGTTGGGCTGGCTTCTAGATTCTAAAATGTTGGGCAGCTCACTCTGCTGACGTCTCTCAAATCTCACAAAGTTGGAGTCATCTCTGATTTCTTTACCCTAAATCAAAATAACAATCACTGGGGCCAGGAACTTAGTCCTGTGTTCCTAGATCGCATGGTTCAGTTGTCTCTAGAAGAGTCATTGAGATGGCAATAGCAGGCAGAAGTCACTCAAAGTAGAGGGCCAAGGCTTTGGTCAGTTATTGATCTGGTAAGTAGACCGATGGTCGTGCTCCGAATCTCTCCAAAGCAATTGTGTTATATATCACACCTCTCCTGGAAGCTTCCACATGGAGAATTGCATCAGCAGCATTCTGCACAGGCTTATTTGACAACATTGAGCTCAATGGTCAAGCCTCTATAATGCTTGGGTGGTCTCTTCTCCCAGCAGTAGTCAGGGATGAGGAGATATACCTTTTTCTTCCTGTAAGGAGGGACTGAAGGAGCCAGTTGCAAGTAAATGGTGCTGTTACCCCAACATGAATAAAATCATAAATAGTTGGAGCCTTGACTAGGTCACTGCTCCATTTAAGGAGTGATCTGAATAGACAAAATTCAGTGTTTGTCTGAATATATCTGCCTTGCTACTACTGGGTTGTGGTGAATTTTTCCCTTTTCCCCCTGCCTCATTTCTGCATAATGAACCATTATCACCTTGGGAGTTTCTTGCTCTTTTTTAAAAAAAAAATCTTATTTATTTACTGTCTGTCCTTTTATAATGGGTTTTGTCTGATTTTTATTGTGTTCTAAGGAGTGAGAAAGAACCCATGAAACCAACTGCCTGGAACTTTAAGGGAAAAAGAAATAAAACAAAACCCTGCAAACTTATATTAGTTCTGTACTAATTCACCTTCCCCTCCAAGGCCTCTTGCAGCATTGTCTCTCTCATCTGAACAGCAGATAGTCAGGAAAGAGCCAGAACAAAGTTGAGGCCACGTTCCGAATGCCTGCCAGTTCTATCACACAATTAATCTGCTGTCCATGTCTTTATCATACAGAGAGCAGATAGGAACCAGCCACAGAATGTCCATACATGCTCCAGGTTGGGAAACAGTAGACTTCCTTTACATAATGCTTATAGGAATGTGATTTTTCCCCCCCTGAAGACTGCTTTACCTGCATCTCAGAAATTTTGGTATATTTTTTCATTATTATCATTTTATTTCACAAGTTCATATTTCTATAATTTGTTATTTAAGCCACTCGTTATTTAGGATTTCATTGTTAAGTCTACATTTGATTCAATGTCTTTTGGTTTTGGTCCTTAAACCAATGAACATTTTATTCTATCTGTAAAGAATGTTTACTATTTCTATCTTTTTATGTTTGTTTTCTATATCTCTGTGCCCTAATACTTGGTTAGTTTCTATAAAAGTTCCACAAAATGCTAAGAAATATGTATATTCCTTTGTAGGTCCTTTTAGAAGACATGATTTTTAGCTCTAGTTTCTCCAGCAATTTGTTTGGTTCCATAGTTTTCTTTTTGCTTCTCTCTGTTAGACTTATCCAAAACTGAGAAAGTGATATTGAAAACTCATTATCGTGTTACTATGTAAAGCTTCTTGTAGCTCAATGTTTTTGTTTTTTTATAAATTTGAATACTAAGGCATTTGGATTATATTGGTTAATTGTCTTGTGGTTCCTTTTACAGCATAATGTTTCCTTGCTTATCCCTCTTTATTTTTTTGTGTTTGTTTTTGCTTTGTCAGATAGAATAATTGTAATTTTTGCTTCTTTGGATTCACTTTATGAATAACGAAAAATAAAATATTCCACCATCTCAGTTTTATTGTGTAATCGTTGGTTTTTACTTTAATTTTGTTTTAATCAGCCACGATCTGCCTTCTCACTCCTCCTACCCACTACCAAATTGAGATCACTGAGGGAAAATAAAACCCATTACAAACATTATAGTCAGTCAATTGAAACATATCTACATTGGTCATATTTTAAAAAATGTATCTCATTCTATATTCCAAGTTCAGCACTCCATCATGTTTATATACTTGTTCGTCCTTTCCCTAGTTTACGGGTACCTCCTCACATTTTCATTCTTCACCAAACTAAAAAGGGCTATAAATATTCTTGCTCATCCTTAGAGTTTGTTTTGCATTCCTTAAATGCTTTCCTTATTTACTCTGTGATAACACATCTAGGAAGTGTCTGTGGTCAAATTTGAACCCAGGACCTCCTGTCTTCAAGTCTCAATCTCTAACCACTGAGTCACCCAGATGTCTCTAACAGGTTTTTTTTTTTAAATCATACCTGTTCCAAATATTTATGTGATTTCCCATTTTCTTATATCCTTTGGCCAATTAAGTTCCTTAAAATGCTTTCCTTATTTACTCTCTCTCTAATTCTCCCTCTCCCTCTTTCCTTTTACCTCCTATTTTCCTGTGGAGTGAAATATATTTCTGGATCCAATTCTTTGTGTATGTGTATTCTTCCTTCTTTGAGATTCAAGTGACAACTCCCCTCTATTCCTTCCTCCTTATTTGTGTAGATGTCTCCTTGTGTACACTCAGTATGTGAAATAATTTTTTTCTAATCTTTTTTTAACCCTTTCTCCAAACCCCACCTCCCTGCCCTTGTCTTCCTATTCTCTTTCTATTTTTTCTTTAAGAGCATGAAAACATACCAGAACTACTCCCAGGTCTTATCTAATTGAACTCCTTCTATGACCCCTGATGATATGGTTCAGAAGAGACTCTTGTATCATTTCCTCATATTTGAATAGAAGTAGTTTATCCCTTTATCATTATCCATTCATATTTACTTTTGTTTCTCTTCACTCCTGTATTTGAATTTCTCCAAAGCTCTGGTCTTTTTTTTTTTAATCAGGAATCGTTGAAAATTTTCTATTTCTTTAAAAATCCATTTCCCCCTGTAGTATTATACTTGGTTTTGCTGAGGAAGTTGTTCTTGACTATGTCATATTCTTTGCCTTCTGGAATATTGCATTCCAATTTCTCCACTACTTTATTGTGGTGGCTGCTGCATAAATTATATGTGATCCTGACTATGGCTCCTCAGTGCTTAAAGTCTTTCTGGCTGCTTGCATTATTTTTTTCCTTTACTTGGAAGCTCTGAATTTTGGTAATAAGGTTTTATGGGAGTCTTTGTTTTGGTGTTTCTTCCAGCAGATAAACGGTAGGTTCTCACCCCCACTCAACCCCCAGTCATTTCTACTTTGCCCTCTAGTTCTAAGGGATCTAGGTAGTTTTCTTTAAAGAGTTCTTGAAATAGAATGCTTAGCTTCTTTTTGGGTCATGGTGTTTAGATAATCCAATCATTAAAAAAAATTTTTTCCTCTGTTTTCTGTCATTTGTAGTTTGAGTCTGTAAAGTTCTAGGGGAAGGGTGAGTTGGAATACATACTATTGATCTCTATTTCAAACCCAGACAGTTGTGCTGCCCTGTTCCCTCTGTTTCTCCACTCTTGCAAAAATTTCCTGCAACACAGAATGTTGCACTTTGGGCTTGGATTAGCTAGCACAACCTTGCTGCTGGTAGTGTAGTAAACAGTGGGGAAAGGAGTTCAGCATGAGCTCAATATAGGCATCAGTTTATGGGTGTATTATTGAACCTCCTTTTGGATTCTGGAAATAGCTCAAGTTTTTTTTTCTATCTGGTTTGCAGAGGTTAGACAGGTTATAGGAATCAGAGAAAATATCTAGTCCTTCAATTTTAGTCAAATAACCTCAAAGTTCAACTTCATTTTTAATAAATACCTGTAGACCAATATAACAAGGGAAAATGTTTTTTAAACCCTTACCTTCCATGTTAGAATCAATACTGTGTATTAGTTCTATGTCAGAAGAGCAGTAAGGGCAAGGCAATGGAGGTTAAATGACTTACCCAGGATAACACAGCTAAGAAGTGTCTGTGGTCAAATTTGAACCCAGGACCTCCTGTCTTCAAGTCTCGATCTCTAACCACTGAGTCACCCAGATGCCTCTAACAGGTTTTTTTTTTAATCATACCTGTTCCAAATGTTTATGTGATTTTCCATTTTCTTATATCCTTTAGCCATTAAAATGTGTATATGCCAATTAAAGGAAATGTTATCATGCCTCAACTCTGAAATTCTCAACAGGGTACTGGTTTCTTTACACATTTCTCTGGTTGGAGACAAAGGTATGATTGTAAAAAGGGATGTTGATTTAACCAGAGAAATATGGGGAGTTGTGACTTTTTAAGGAAAAGATGAATCATTGAAAATCAAGTTTCTCATTTAAGCATTTAAAGAGAGTGCACCAGGAGAATAAGAAATAATGGGTAATATGGGAGTAGCTAAAGACATAGCAGGAGGACTAAACAACTGCTCCCTTATAATGGTGGGAATAATAGGAGTTAATTGGAAGAAGGCTTCAACTGTTTCCAAAGGAGTATAATCCAGAAATATCCACTTGGATGAACTTGGAAGTTCTTTGGTTTAAAGAAAATAGCAATATTTAGGGTTGAGAAGTAAGGCTGCCTTGAAGTCTGGTGCTTTGGAGGACTCAATCATTAAGCCCCCAAAAGTATGATAAAAATGAAATATGCAGACTAGAACAGGATAATCATGAATGACCTGCATATGGACTATGCTGTTTTGAAGAAAATGCCTAAATTAAGTCAAATGCTTGTCCGATATTATGTGGTACACAATTAATGTGAAAGAGTACAAGAGCTGGCTCCTTATAATAATATAATATAATAATAAGAACAACTACAACTCCATCAGCATGGCTTGTAAGAGGGCAATGGCATGTGGGGGGGGGAAGGGGGGATGCTTTTTGCTGTTGTAGTCATTAATATAAATTATATATGTCCACAAGGATTTGTTTTGATGTCACTGGCAAGGAAGCAAGAATAGACATCTCTAGTGTCTCCTATCCAACCTTTTCCAAGGGAGGCTCCTCCCAGGAGAAACAAGAGGTTGGGGCCAAAGGCTAGCCTCTCTGTTACCTTTGAGGAGTGGGGATATTGGGCTAGAATTATATCTTCTCCACATTTCCTACCAGCTATCCTGCTTTTGGACTTCTTTGGACCTTTCTATCATGTCCCCACACTGGATATCACCTTCCTCCCTCCTCCATCATATCTCTCTACTTTTTTAGCTTCCTTCCTTCATTTTGTGTGTTTTCTCCATAAGCTCCTTGAAGGCAGGGATAGTTTTTGCTTAATTTGTATTCATATACCTAGGTTCTTGGAGCCACACTTGATTGTTAGGTGAAAGATGAACATCAAGGTGAATGAACAGCTCGGAAAAAGGATCATACCAGAGGTGTGAATACCCTATATACTCCAGTAAAAACCTCTCAGCAGACAGGCTAAATCAGGTTATCAGACAGGCTTCAAACCTGTTGGTAAATTAGGAGGATGTCCACCCCAAGCATGAAGACTTCCTCCACCAGAATTGATGAATGAGAACAATTTGTTCCAACAGCTTGAAGCAAATACGGTGGCATGCTTAGAACTTGGTCAGAAATGGCAGTCACCAAGATCATCATCAACCAGTTATCTTGACTTTCGTCTTGCCACTGGACTTTGATGGCTCTGGAAGACAGAGTGAGGCTGATGATTTTGTACATCTCTGCCTCACTTAAATCCAATTCATGTGCATTTCAAGACATCACTCTCATGATGTCATTGGTCTTCTTCAAAATGAAGGATGAAAAAGATTTGTATTCCCAGGGCTTGGCAGAATGCCTGGATGTGAATGTTTGTTGGCTAAAGCCTAACAACCTTTTGTAAGGTAAGAGTGGGGGTCCCCCAAAGCTCTTTCCTGGAAAATGGGCCCTTTTCTTTTTGCTCTCTATACTATTTCACTTGGTAATCTCATTAGTCCCTGTAGCTCCAATTATCATCTATGCAGATGACTCTCAGATGTACTTGTGTCCAGCCCTAACCTCTCTCTTTGCTAGCTGTATCAGTCCAGTTGGACTTTCCCAGTTTGGGTATGAACTAGGGAAGATTACACTTACCATTCAAAAGGAACATACATATTCATTTTACCTAAAGTTACTTCTGATACTCAGATACATAATAGACACATGATGTCATAGAAAACAGTAGTCTTCCTCAAAGTGTCTGAATTGTAGTTGGGTTACTGGTATTCAGAATTAGAATTCAAGCTCTACAATAAGAAATTTTTCCTTGACCTGATTTTAGATCAGGAACCTGCTGTCTGAGATGAGGTGATGCTGTGGGCTAGATAAATGTGCACTTTTAAAAATATAATTTCTAGTAGCATTAACTCAACAAACGTTATAGTCCCTGGGGGGCAGCTGGGTAGTTCAATGGATTGAGAACCAGGCCTAGAGACGGGAGGTCCTAGGTTCAAGTCTGGTCTCAGATACTTCCCAGCTATGTGACCCTGGGCAAGTCACTTGACCCCCATTGCCTATTAAAAAAAAAAAAAGTTATAGTCCCAACCAAACTTTAGTGGTATGCAATGAAGAAAAGCATTTCTAGAATTTTTTTGATAGGGACCCTCAAATGATGGCATGTTCTTACCATTTACACTTGAACCAGTTTGCTTTTTTTTAACATTTTAACTTGAGGGTAATTGATCATTTATTATTCCTTATTCCCAGAAAGAAATCATTATGGAGGTAGAAGTAGAGGGAGCAATGGGAAGAGAATGTTAATATCCTCAGGATATTAACAAAGTTCATTGGGAAAAGATGCATTGGATTAGATGTGAAAGATAAGCCAATCTTTTGAGGCTCTGAAAACCTGTCTCCTAGGCCAGAGAAACTCTTTACATATACAAACTATCTTATTCCATCCCATTTTCATCACATTGCTCCATCTCCCAATCATCTCCATGTTCTCAGTTATCTTCATATTTCCTTGTTTACTGATTGCATCTCTACTTCCTACAAACATACCCTTCACCACTTTCAAAAAACCCTTACTTAATCCATTCATCTCCATCATCATGGCATATATCTCCCTTTTCTTTAAGAGGCCTTCTATAATAGGTGTCTTTACTTCCCTTTTCTTTCACCTTCCTCTGAATTCTCTACAGTCTAGTTTCTAACTTCATAGTTCAATTGAAACTGCTCTCGAAAGTAACCAATGATCCTTTTATTGCATAATTGAACATCCTTTTCTCAATACTCATCCTCTTAAATCTCTCTGTAACCCTTGACATTGGCAATAACTCTCTTCTTGATACTCTCTTATCTCTAGATTTCTGTGACAATACTCTTTCCTAGTTCTCTTCCTACCAATCTGACTGCTTTTCTCACTCTCCTTTCCTGAATCTTCATCCAGGTCATGCCTGGTTATCATAGGTTATCATAAGTCTTTGTCCTGAGCCTTCTGCCCAGATGATTTCACTTAGTGATCTCATCAGCTCTTGTGGATTCAGTTATCTATATGTTGATGGCTCTCAGATCTTCCTATCCAGCCCTCACTTTTTTACTGACTTTTAGTTTCTCATCTCAACTTCCCATTGGACATCTCAAACTGGATGTCCCATAGATATCCTAAATTCAAAATATCCAACACTAAAGTTATTATATATCCTTTCTCCCAAATTCTTCCCTCTTCTGAATTTCCCTATTACTGTCAAGGAGAGCACCATTTTCCCAGTTATACAGGTTCACAACCAAGGTCTCATTCTTGACTCTACTTTTTTTCACCCTACATGTGCACTCATATCCAATGTACTACCAAGACGTGTTGATTTTTAACTTTATAACATCTCTTACATAACCCACTCCACTTCTATCCTTTGACACTGTCACCATCCTTGCACAGGCTCTCATCTCACCTTTCCAGTTTTGTTACAACTTAACTCCCACCCAATATATTCTACTATCCAATGACATGAGCTTCCTTACTGTTCCTTGCTAGGAAAAAGACACCCCATTTCCTGACTACACATGCCTGGCGGGATGTTTTCTCTCCTCCTCTCTGCTTCCAGGATTGCCTGACTTCCTATAAGTCCCAGCTAAAATCCCACCTTCTACACCACTTAAATGCTCATATAAATGTTCATTATTAGTATTATTTATTAATCAAGATTAGCTTAAATTTCATTTTCCCCACTAGGTTGTATTTCTTTCAGAAATCAATCACTTAAAGGTGATATCACCTTTAGGTCTTCCTCTACCAAAAGGGTCTCCATAGCTTAGATACTCTTTGTGATTTTTATAACTAAACTGCTATTATATTGCAACTCCCTGGGAATTTTTTTATCTTCTGAATTAGTATATAAACTTTGGGGGTTTGATTTTTTTTGGATGGGAAAAAAAGGAAGTAATATTTAATTTACTCCAGAAATCAAAACACTCCAGTTTTAAATGCTCTTTTAGAATGTGTCTTAAGGAAAAGAAATAACCTTTTTTACAATAGAAAACTAGTCTCTACCTTTGATATTAAGATATTTATAGAAATGGGAACAGCACTTACTTAAAAAAGATTGTCTAAGTACCTTTATAATTAGAAATTTTAGAAATATTGTGGTCATAAAATATTAAAACTTGAAAAGAGTAGAGAACATTATCCCACCCCCCTCATTTTACAAATGAAGAAAATGAAGCCTTACGCATATCATGTTTGTTCGAAGCCTAAATGTATATGTTATTTCTTATGTGTAGGCATTAATGCTTTTTTTAAACCTTTATCTTCTGTCTTAAAGTCATTAAGAAATATCAGTTCCAAGTAGGAGCAGTGGTAAGGGATAGACAACTGGGGTTAAGTGACTTGCCCAAGGTCACACAGCTAGGAAGTATTTGAAGTCCATTTTGAACCCAGGACCTCACATCTCAAAGGCTGGCTCTTTATCCACCTAGCCGCCCCTAAACAAGAATCAACAGTTGCTTTTCCATCAAAATACTCTTTTTTTACTGTTTCCTTTAAATATTTAGCATGCCATATTGTATTATGTCAACAAACATCCATAAAGTACAAAACAAGACATCAAATTCACAGATTCATGGCACAAAAGTGCTGGATGTAACAAAGGAGTTTTAAAAACTTCAAATATGTCATACAACAGAGGGGACTTACTAAACTCATTTACACAACGTGTAAATAAGTATTTAAATAAGATCATAAAAATCAAGGGGAAACCGTTGCATAGACTCCCTCTTTAATAATTAGCTCTGTATTCCACTGGCAAACACTTGGGCACTGCTTTTCAAGAGACAAAATGTCCTCGCAAGAAGAACTCATTTCTCATTCGTAGAACAGCTGGAATCACATTCAGAACCGTCACAAAGGATGCTCTGGGCCAGGTTTTCCGGGGAATCCCAATGTAAAGCCACGTTTGGCCACCAGACTCGGGTCTCGGTGCTGCAGCCCGAGAGGCTGGTGGATCCAGCGGGCTGCCCGCACCATCCGCTCGCGCTCGGCTGGCTCCAGGGACACGGTGGTCACTCCATCCCCGCAGCGTGAGGACCAGGCCGGGCTCCTCCACCAAGAGGCGGCGGGAGTGTCCGGGCCTCGGCTGCAGGGAAGAAGCTGCCTCCTCAGGCCCAGCTCCTCAGCCCGCATCTGAGCCAGACCAGCGACTGGACGCAGCAGCGGCCCGGTGGCCTGCAGGGCTTCCAGGGTCGGAGCGGGACAGCTCCCCGGGCGCAGCCGGGAGTCCCGCTGGAGTATTCCTCGACGGTAGGGCTGGTGCTGGGCCCAGTGAGACTGGAGCGGCGGCAGCGGCTCCTTCTGCGGCTCTGGGCAACGATGGAAACAGGGGCCGCTGCAGTGTCCCTCGACAGCAGGGCTGAAGCCATGGTAGCGCCTCGGGGCACCGCTGTAGACTGAGGCCACTCCCCCGGTTGCGGGACTGGGGAGGCATGTTTCTGGGCGGGAGCCGTATCCGAGGATGCTTGTAGAGGAGGCTCGACCCAAGGCCCGGCGGAGGCCAGCGGGTCTCAGAGTAGCGGACTCGGCTCCCCACCCCCGCGGTGTCAGGGCGTGGGAGGAGCGTGTCTTTTTGCCAAACACCACGAACTTGAGCCCGTCCAGTTCTTACACTTACCGCCACGTCTTTGACAATTGCGTCCCTGCCACGGCCCAGTCACCCGGGTTCCCTACTCCAGAAGCGGTTTCTAGCTGTTCTCGAACTCCAAGCTGCTCAGCTTCCCCTCCCCTCCCCCTCCTCCAGGAAGTCCAACACGCTCCCTCCCCCCACTCACTCCCGCAGGCCCCGGGGCATCGGGACCCTCTCCCGTCTTTGGCAGCCTCCCCTGGGCTAGCCCGTTCTCCGCTTGCGGGCCCTGGCTGGCAGCGTCTTCCCCAGGGCCCTGTCGCAGTCGCAGAAACTGTATAAAATTCCGATACCTTTTCCTAGAAGAGGTTCACTTAAAAGTGAGGGAAACGTGTCTTGTCAAGTGATCTCCAAACCTCCAGCTGTCAAAGCTCTGCGAACTCACCCAGAGGCAGCAAATGAGGGCCTAGAGGCAAAGAAGGTCTACTAGACCATTTGGGCTCTAGTCACCCCTCATGTCTAGAGTAGAACTTCAGGGCCAGAGATTTCAGACAGACCACAGGGCTGCTACTTCCTTCTGAATGGTCTTGTGTATCTTTGAGATAAAGCTACCCTGTATAGGATCTATGTATTTGGCTTCCTGAAAACCCTTATTTACCAATTCCCTTCTAGCACTTGAGACAATGTGGCTTAACGGTTCTGGAGATCCAGAACCTGGGTTCAAATTATACCTCTAATACTTCCTTCTTGGCAAGTCATTTCATCAATATGGGTCATAGTTCCCTCAACTAGAAAAAAAGAGTTGGATTCTGAGGTTTAGATCTGTGATGATGTAATAATAGTTTGCATTTTTATAGAACTTTAAGGCTTACAAAGGATTTTTTAATACATTTTCTCTTCTGATTCCCACAATAACCCTGTGGAGGCAAGTGCTATTATTATCTCCATTTTATAGATGAGAAAATAGAGGATCTTTGAGATTAGGTAGCTTGTTTGGAGTCAGATGGTTAGCTAAGGCAGAACTCAAGCCAGGGTTGTGACCTCTCCAAGTACAAGAATCCAACCACTATAACACCCCTCCTCTCCTCAGCAGGGCATTAGAGTAGGACTTAGAAAGTGTAATATTAGTCTGTGTAGACAAAAACATGGAAATCAGAATGAGAGAAGTGAAAGTTGCATTGGACTGTGCCCTAGTCTAACCACACCTAGAGTATTGTGTTTAGATCTAGATGCCACATTTTTAAAAGCACAATGGCAAAATGGAATATATGTTGTGATAATTAGATTAAGTCTACACTGCCCATCTTTAGATTTGATCACCAAATGCTGAGAGCACCTCTAATTCTGAGAGGTGGGTAACCCAGAAGAGTGATGTGTGTTAGAGTGATTCTGATAATCAACTGACTGCCCCCTAGGCAGTACTATGAGAAGTGTCTATTGTGATTGGACACCCAAATTAGAAGGGAGGCACAAGAAGTGACGCATAAGTGACCCCTTTAAAAGGAGAAGGTGCTCAGTCAGCTGAGAGCTTCTGGTGAAGAGAGGGCTGGTGAAGGAGGTCTTCTAGTTCTTCTGGTCTGTGGAGGAGTGCTGGCTGGAACACTGAGACCTTGGTAAGACTGCTTCAATATCTTCTTTAGAAGTCCATGTGGTGAGTTTAAAGACTGAATCTTCTGAACTTCTCTCAAAGAACTTCTTTAAATAGACTCTGTGAATAAAGCAAAGCTTCATTCATCTCCGGGCCTCTGGCCCTCTGACTCTCTGCTGAGGGTTAATAGATCCTTTAACATAATGTGCCCCCAACAGTGGAGAGTTTATACTGGGAAATGTGTTTAGGTGAGCAAGTTCTAGGGTAGATGGGGGTCAAATTGGAATAACTAAACAGCCCTGCTCACCACACCTCCCTATCCCTGTACACAAGTGTAAGAAATTTCCAATATCAAACAAGGAAAAAAATCACTTAACAATTAGGCTTGACCAAAAGTGAATGAGGTACCATGGCACAGAGGAGAGGGGGCCAGTTCTAGAATCAGGACAACCTGGGTTAATAGTCCTGCTGTGCCATATACTGTCTATGTTATTCTAGCAAAGGACTTAGAAGCCCCTTTGCAAGCCCAGGAGGCAGATCTCTCAACGGACAAGTTGTAGCACATTTGTTGTAGCACATTGTCTCAATCAGTAGAGAGTGCTTTCTCCCCCTTGTAATGAATGAAATTCTCTGGACACTGTATATATTAAGTTTAAGTTAATTTATTAACCAACTACTCAAGATTTATAACTAGCTAGTGGACTCCTTCCATAATCTGAACAGACACCACAGGGGCCCAAGATGGCTCAAGCAACCAGGCAGCCATGCTGGGCTAGAGAGAGCAAATGCTTAAGTGAGAGCAACTAAGCAGCTAGGCTTGAGAAGAAAGGAGAGAGGGTCTGAAAGAGAGGGTAAAAGAGATCGACTTCCTCTTCATCAAGGGTTAAATACCCCTTGTGACATCATCAACCAGTCTCTCCTCAGGACAACAGTTGAGAAGGAAGTAACCTCAGAGACTTCAATTCCTCCCTTACCACTTCATCTCAGGAGGATGCCAACCTTTCCTCTTTTCCTCCTTTCCACCTGGACCTCCATGGTGGCTTGAGCTGACTGACTTTATTACCTAAAGCTAACTGGCTCCCTTGCCCAAGAGAGTTCTAGTTTACAGATAAATAAGGAGCAGGTCTCTACCCTGACTGCAACAAAAGCAAACTCAGTGATATGCCTTTAACTCTGCTGGACCCAACCTAGTTTCATAGCCTTGGGGAGAGACTTTTGTAGTTTTAAAATCAAAACTGTTCTTGGGGGCCAAAGGGGTAACCAATTCAATATCACAATTTAGTATTAATTTTCCACACTAATGAAGTCACAAGTCAAGAACAAGAGTATATTGATCTGTTTAGGAAATAGTGAGTTTTCTATCACTTCATGGGCTCTGAGCTGAAAATGATAATAAACTGAACTGGCCTACTATATGGGGGCCAATAGAGAGAAATGGAGGGGTACATACTGAGGGTGTGCATAGTGCGGGGACTGAGGATGGCCTGCTTTGATTTATTCCTACAGTTCTAATTAGAACTCCTATAAAGTATATTTTGTAAATAACTAAGTGAAATTCAGCTGACAAGAAATCACTAGGAAAAGGATCTTTGTTAAATGATGCAGATATACTTGAATGATTCCTTCATTCCCTCATCTTGTAGCCCTAATGAGAAGTTCTAAAATCTCCATCTTATTACAGTTGTCATCCTTTTTACTCTTTACTTAACAGCGATGGAAAATAAACTGTTCAAATTGGGTGTTCACCTGCCCACCCCATCCATTCCTCCAATAAACACATATAGCCTTTTAGAGATAGACTCTTTATTCAAGACAGATAGTGAAATATCCCTAGTCTCTGTGGAGTAAGTAGCCTCAGCAGAACTCTAAGCCTACTGAAGTAGCAGCTCTTCATTCTAGAACACAATCTTGAGGTGCCCATAGTATCATTCCTTGGAGGAAAGCATAAAGGTCTTAGAGCAAGCAGCTTAGAGTCACTTAATTCAAACACCTCCATTGGTCTAGGTTCTCGCGGCAGAATGTTTTGTGGGCTTTCCTATAAAAGTTAAAAAGAAGACAATGTGGTTAACAGCCCTCACCCAGGCAAAGAATAAGGGAAGAGGAAGCTTGGTGAAGGTGAGAGTGAGGGTGTTTCTATCTTGATGGAGTACTTGGGTAACAGATGGGAAGAGAAAATGGAATGGGGCTAAATGGAGGTCTTCCTAGACTGATCATAAGAGACAACATCTAATCATGACCATGGGGTCATTGACAGGCCAATGATCTACTGACTAAGAGAAGGGAATATTCTGAAGTTATAGAGGACAATTAGATGATGTCTGACACTCAATTTGGGGTTAGGATCAAGGTCTGAGAATGAGCATGGAAAATAAGGGAAGTATTTCTATTCTTATACACATGGAAGAAGTGATGTGAAGGGAAAGCTGGTTCTCAGCTTTCTGTGGAGACTTCATGCCAGAGAATTTGGTAGGTGAGAATAGGATGACTAGATAAGAACTAAAGATCTGGGACTATTATACTATGTTCCTTTTGGATCCCAAGGCTAAGAGATCACTAAGTGAGGGAAATATTTAAGGCAGGTAGGTAATGGATGGAGATGTCTTTTACCAGTAGTCAATTCCTTTGGGTTGCTCTAAGATCTTCTTGGCACACACAATGTCATCATTAATGTCATCATCCAAGAGTTCTGGAATTAGGAAAGAAGATGGGAATTAAAGAGTGTTGCTTAGAAAGATGAGCCTTTTCCAAGTTTCCTCATTGCTGGAAATAGAACCCCCTAGTTGGAATCACTCCCAGCCTAGCAATAGTGCTTTCAAACTTTGAGTTTGATTTCCTATCACTACATAGGAATTATATCCAGTACTCTGGGAATAGAGGATATTCAGGGACCTTTCTTGGGAGAGAACCCAGTGTCAGAAGCTAATGTCACCCAAGAAATGAAATATGCCAGCCCCCAAATCTCTGACCAGCCCATTCTATCTTGAGACCCTAAGAAAAGTAGAGAAAAAGTCAAAGTCCTCAGTTTAGGTTAAAGTTAAGGTTAAGTTAAGATTAATATACACTGTCAATGGTGCAAAAGGAAATACCCTCAAAACAAATCAAACGATATTGAAGATCAGGGGTTAAAAGAGCAATTATAGGGCATGAAATTACTCACTGGAGCAAAGAATGTCACAAGTACTTTTTGCCACATCTTCCTGCTTTTCAGCACACCAACCATTGTTGCTGATCTGGAATATTCCATATTCTGTGTTGCCATTGTTACTGACTTTATTTTGGGTGTTAAAGCCACTGCTATGGAATGTAGTGCAGATTACTAAGAGAAATAAAGTGAGAAAGGTAAAACAGTGACTTCCAGGCTGGGTTAAGATGGGAACCTGAGGTCCCCAAGCTAATTAGGGCTATTCAGTAGGTCTTTCTGGGAAGCCAAAGGACAGCAGAGATCAGAAGATAGGAATGCAGAGAGAGGAGAGAATAGACAGAGAATATGGAAGAATAGAGTAAGAAAAGAGATAAGGAGAGGAGAGATTAATAGGAACATCCATGAGGTAGATACAGAAAATCTAAGTAGAGTTTGGACTTGGTGACCTCTGATATTCCTTCCAAGTGCAAATTTATGATTTGAAAAAAGGAGTGATAAGAAATGGAAAAGTGAAGGAAGTAGGAAACCTCTTGTAAATGAAAATAGGGGTGCAAAAGAAGGAAAGGAAAAGGAACAGTAAAAGGAAGGAAAAAAGAGATGAAGAGGAAGAGTAATTAAAGGTAAACATAGGAGAGGACAAGGAGGAGAGAAAGAAGTTAATGGGGATATTGGTGACAGATTGAAAAGAAACCGTTTGTAGACAAGAGCCAACTACAATTTCAACTACAATTCAAAAAGAGTTAGTGATGGAGAAAGGAAAGAGAAGATGAAATTTTATAATAGGGATACCCGTGATCATTTATATAAGATTCACGATTTGACTAAGGGTTGAATTTGATGGCTAATGAGGTCCCTTTACAACACTTCCATAGTTCAGAGAAAAAAAGAGAGAGGAAGAAAAAAGAAAGGGATAATTAATAACGAAGAAAATAACAGAAAAGAGAGGAGACAAATACTAAAAAGACTGTCATGAATGAAAGGACTGAAGACAGACAAAGGATAGAGAGAACTCACTTTCATTCAAATGGAAGTCTTCATATTTGTCCATGCCATGATTCCTTAGTTCCTGGGTCAGTTCACATTTTGTAAATTCTCTAGCCTGGGTGGCTGAGAGTATGATGCTGAGTAGGAGCAGACACTTCATCTTGGCCACTTCAGGGATCTGGGACAGAGGAACCACTCTGAGCCCCTGACTTTTATCCTGATCTTGTACAATGGGGGAGGTGGGACAGCTCAAGTAATCTTGCAAAAAGGCACTGCCCCCAGGAAGATGATAATTGAGGCACTGATAGATCAACTCTCTTTCCTAATACTTCCCTGTCCCCTTCCTCTCCTCACCCCAATCTCACCCTCACTGGCTCAGTTCTTTACCCTGAGGCATCCTGTTGGCCCTATTCTCAGATCCTTTGTTTTTTGTAGGTTTCTAGGAATCAGAGCCTGCCTACCTTGTTACTGAAGGCAAGAAAGCAGCCCTCTGGGTAGACATGGGTAATCATGGGTAATCAAGGGTGTCAGGGAAAATCACAGCCTGGCCGAGAGTCTCTGAGCAAAGAGCACTCTCTGCAGGGCCCTACAAGTGTTTCTGTCTCACCAAAGCCTCATTTTTGAAACCTCTCTGTTTCATAAGAAGGAGTCTTCACTGAGGACAAGAAAGGAGGCAGAGGAATAGTGGAGATGCAACCAGTCAAATCTCCTGGGCAGAAGGTAGTCATTGGACAAAAGCAAGGTCTAGCCAGCCTGGTCTGATTAATACCTCACTCTGTAATCCAAAAACCTGTCAGTTCTACTTCCATAGTACTGCTCACATCAGCTCTTCACTCACATAGCTAGCTACTACCCTAGTTCAAGATGGTGGTATAGTGGAAAATCTTCAGATCTCCCCTTTACAGACCCCCTTATGCTCTAAGGACTGGCTTTGCAAGGCTGACCCACCCAGAAGCTTGCTTCAAACAGGATGACCAATAGCTCCTCCTTCCCCTGCACCTGTTAGAACTCCAGAACAAAGCAAGTGGTTCCACTTCATAGGAAACTATTACTTCCCATGCTGTGACCTGACAAATCCATGATGGATTGATGTACCATCTGTACCATACTAAGGACTATATAAGTTGTAATCGGTATAGGCTTTAAAAGTATAAAGGCAGGTTTTTGCAAGCATATTAGGGAAAGCCTGTGCTGGAAGTCATGGGCATTCTGAATAGAATGCAAGGGGTAGAGAGGAGAGAGCTAAGCAACAGACATTGCTGTTTTGAGAGGGGTTTGGAGCAGAAGTGCAATTAGTAGTCCCTATTTGACCTGGGATCTTGGAGATAGGTGAAGGTTGTAAAGGCTGAAGATAACATCCTGTAAGACAACTCTGAGTAGGAAAGAGGCCTGTGTTCTGTTGGAGAGTTTGTGAGTATCTTTCCCTACCTGGTTACTTTTGGATCATAGGCTGAGGAGGAGTTGGTTCCTGGTATCCTGAAGACATCTTTAGATCAGCTGTGAGAATCCAAACTCAAGCCCCTCTTCCTCAGGTCCTTAGCCAAGCTGTCACCTGGCCAAAGCCAAGTTGGCTAAGGAACTTACCCTTTTGACTCCATTCCTGGGTAATTAGACATAGTTTCACCTCACCCCCTCTCCTATCCTCTAAAAAACAATTAAACTATTTCCCTGTTTGTTTTCTTTGTACCTTAAAGTTCCCATAGTGTGTGTATTTATTATACTCTGTGTTTATCCCTTATCTAGGTGGAGCAGGGTGACAGTTAGGGCCTAACTGTCACTTCTGTCAATAGTCATTTCCCCTAACAGCTAAACCCAGTTTCCCTAACTTGTTAAGTCCCCACCTATTGTCCATTCCTGTCTCCTACTCACCCTTCTGAACCCACATATAATATTTAAGTTAACTCCCCTGTTTTTCCCCACAAGAAAGTCTACCTGACCCCTTGATGTCTGTCCTTGTATATGTTCTGATGCCTTTACTTGCCCATCATGTTTGTGTTTATAACTCACAGAAACCCATAGAAACCCTGATTGTATATGTACCATGTAACCAATGGAGACTCTTGTATATGTATCATGTAACCTATGGAAACCCTCCCCAATTGGTGGTGTATAAAATACCCAGAGCCCCTTCCCTCTGGGGTCCAGAACTTTGAGGAAAGATCCCATCTGGGTCCACATGCACATGTATAATAATAAATCTCCTTCTTTACTTACTCTAAGAGATTTTTGGTTTCCTCTCGCCTGGCTAAACAGAAAATTCTGTAACAATGGCATCTCTCACCTAGATTATTATACTGACCTCCTTCCAGGATCTCCCCTATGTCATATTTCCTCCACATAGCTCTCAAATTGGTATTTCTAATGACCATGTCACTCTTCTGAGTCTTCAGCGACTCCGCACTGACTTTAAGATAAAATTTTTTTTTTCACCATCTGACTCCAGCCTTCCTTCAAAACTTATGATAAATTGTTCATGTTCGTTCACTCTATAGTCTAAATAAATTGACCTATTGGCTTTTTGAAAAACTCTATATTCCATCTCCCACCTCTGTGTCTGTAAAAACTGCATCCAAAATGTTTTCCCTCCTTACCTCCATCTCCTGGACTCTTGTTTCCTTCAAAGCCTATGTCAGTTGCCAGCTTATACACAGAACCTTCCTTGATTCCCCTAGTAGTTAGTGCATCCCATCAATTACTCTGAATTAACATTGTATATAAGTATATTTCATTATCTAAGTATAATTATATTATCTCCTTAAATCTCAGATTGGGAGGTAATGTGGCAATAGAGATCTGAAATCAGGAAGACCAAAATTATAAATTCACATGTTAATTACTATCTGGATAAACCTGGGCAAGTCACATAACCTGTCAGCCTTAGCTTCTTCATCTATAAAATAGGGATAATAAAACATTTGCCTAATAGGACTGTTGTGAGGATTAAGGTGGATACAATAGAATCTTAGGAAAATAGATATAAATCTCTAAGGAGCTTCAGAGGTTACTTTGTCCAACTCTCTCATTTTATAGATAAGGAAACTTGAGGCTAGAGGATAGTAGGTGACCTGCCCAAGGTCACATGTAGTAAACATCAGAACTATTATATAAAGTGTTGTTTTTTTGTGAGCCTTAAAGTATTATATATGTTAGCTATTATTCTCTAATCTTTTCCCCACAAAATGTAAACACAATACCTTGCAGAAAGATGTTCATTAACAAATACTCATAGAATTAACTAACTAATTAGTTAGCTGAGATTTGGGAAGCAGGATTTCGTAGATTAAAAAACAACCTCTAAGTGAGAAGACCTTAGCATCTGGTTCAATTCTGTGTTTTACCAATTATTATCTGTGACCTTGGGCAAATTTTATTTTTTTAACTTCTCCAAAACTGTTTCTTGTGATAATTAGATTAAGTCTACACTGCCCATGTTCAGATTTAATCACCAAAGGTAAGAACACCTCCAATTTTGGGAGGTCCGTAACCCATGTGTGCTAGAGTGGATGACAAATCAGAATCAACTGACTGCCCCCTAGGCAATCCTAAGAGAAGTGTCTGTTGTGATTGGACACACAAACTAGGAGGGAGGCACAGGAAGTGATGCATAAGTGACCCCTTTAAAAAGAGAGAGTTGAGTGAGTCAAAGAGCCTTCTGCTAGAGAAGGAACTCTTCTAGTTTGTGGAGGAGTGCTGGCTGGGACCCTGAAACCTTGGTGAGACCTGTATATTTGGAATTTTTTTTAATCTTAACAGACCATTCTTAATATCTTCTTGGAATTCCACGTGGTGAGTTTAAAGACTGAATCTTCCTGAACTTCTCTTAAGGAAATTCCCTTTAATAGAGACTCTGTGACTGAAGCCTTTGCTTTATTTGCCTCCAGGCCTCTGGCCCTCTGACTCTCAGTTTGGTAACCCAAGATCTACCTGGATTAACTAGGGGATTATAACAATTTACCTACTGTGTTAGATTCTTATTTCCTTATATCTTCTACCTCTTCTTAATTGTAAATAAACATCCATAAAATCAATTTTGACTTAAGATTATTCTTAATTGAGGATTGATAATTGTTCAATCCTCTGGCAACCAATCTTTAATATATTCAAACCCCAAAACCTTTTTCCCCCCTTACATTCCCTATTTATAAAATGGCTTAATAATACATGTCATATGAAAATAAGCATCTGGAGGACCTCACTAGTCATAGGGAGTCCCTCTTTTACTTGAAATATGGGCTAGCTCTCCTACACCATAGTGGCAAATACCTTTGTTGAGCACACACACATCTCCGTTTCATGCCAAGCCTTATAATCAGACATTAAGCTCAGGAGTTGGGGGCAGCTAGTTGGCTCAGTGGATTGAGAGCCAGGCCTGGAGATGGGAGGTCCTAGGTTCAAATCTAGCCTGAGACAATCCTACTTGTTTGAATCTGGGCAAGTCACTTGGCCCCCATTGCCTAGCCCTTACCTTACCTTACTTTACATAGTATTGATTCCAAGACAGAAGGTAAGGGTTTTTAAAAACCATCAGGAATTGGGATAAGGACAGGAAACACTATTAGAAAAGATGATATTTGAAATGTATCCAGGCTCATCAACATCTAATTATAGGCCCATAAAAACAGCTATGATCTTCCTCCATTTCACTCATCACCCACAATACACCACCAGCTCGTTAGACATTGCTAGAATCAAATCAAAGCCACTCCCTGAAAATTGTCTCAAGATGCCATTCTAATTTGTGGACATCTAGAAATAGAAATAGTGATTCTTACAAACCAACATAGCTTCATCAAGAGGTCATGCTAGACTAGGTTTATTTCTTTTTTTGGTAGGATTACAAATTTTTGGTAGGTCAGAGAAATGTTCTAGACATAGTTTATCTATATGATTACGTAGCAGATACAGGACGAGAGTTAGACAACAAAGTGTTACACAGCAGCTCTCATCTATGTTTCTGATCATGCTAACAGCATTTGGGTACAAGATGGAGATTTGTTGGCTAGACAAAGAAAGTGACTTCAGCACTGATTGAATTCATGAACCCAGGTAGTCATTAATAAATACAATGTCAATTTGAAGAAAAACACTAGGGCCCTTTTCTGTTCAATATTCTACTTAGTTCAATACTCTGCAATACTGTTCAATTCCCTCTTTAGGTTAAACTCAATTTCATGAGGGTGAGAGTAAAGATTAGGCCACAATTTACATGAAAAAGTATCTGAAGGTTTTAGCAGATTGGTTGTACTATGTGTGTCAAAAGCATGTTTATGGTCAATATGAGCAAAAAATGTGATATGGCTACCAAAAAAAGTTAATGCAAACTTAGGCTACATTAAGAGATATATGACTTCATCATATACCTAATCTCAGGGTCTGGTGGCATGCCTTTAATCCCTGCTAATGGGGAAACTGAGGCTAGTAGATTAGTAAATTTAGGACTTCTGAGCTGCGGTAGGGATAATCAAGTGCCTTTATTAAGTCTTTCACCAAAAGGATAAAAGGATGAGGAAGAGGAGGAGAGAGTAAAGAAGGAGGGAAGGACTTGCAGTAGTAACAGCCAAATTTTAATCTGTTGGTCAGATCCTACCTGGAATAATCTATTAAACTTTGCTTAAATTAAATTTAGAAAGGATATTGATAAAATGAAAAGTATCAGAGAAAGAATGATAACAAGGATGGTTAAGAGCCATGCCATATGATAATCTGTTGAAAGAATTGGGTATGTTTAGCCAAAAGAAGGGATGTCTCAAATGGGATACTCTAGTTTGGTCTATTTTTTAAAAGGCCATACCAAAGAGGTATCAACTTCTTCCAGTAAGATCCATAGAGCAGAACTAAGAACAATGGATGGAAGTTACAGGGGGTTAGGTTTAGGGTTGAGGTAAGGAAAGAATTCTAAGAATTAGGATTATCCCACAGCGAAATGGATGGAGTTGTGAATTGACCTAACCATTCTGGAGGACAATTAGGAACTATGTCCAAAGGGCTTTAAAAGACTACCTATCCTTTAAAAGACTACTAGCCATACCACTGCTGGGTTTATACCCCAAAGAGATAATAGGGGAAAAGACTCATACAAAAATATTTATAGCCAAGCTATTTGTGGTGGCAAAAAATTGGAAAATGAAAGAATGCCCTTCGATTGGAGAATGGCCAAACAAATTGTGGTGTATGTTGCTGATGTTTAGCAATTGTGCTAAACAGAATAATGAACTGGAGGAATTCCATGTGAACTGGAATGACTTCCAGGAATTAATGCAGAGTGAGGACAGAGAGAACAGAGAACAGAGCAGAACCAGGAGAACCATATATACAGAGACGGATACACTGTGGGACAATTGAATGTAATGGACTTCTCCACTAGCAGCAATGCAATGATCCAAAGCATTTCTGAGGGACTTATGAGAAAGAATGCTATCCACATCCAGAGAAAGAACTATAGGAGCAGAAACACAGAAGAAAAACAACTACTTAATCATATGGGTCGATGGGGATTTGATTGGGGATGCAGACTCTAAATCAGGGATCAGCAACCTTTTTGGCCGGGAGAGCCATAAACACCACATTTTTAAAAATGTAATTTTGTGAGAGCCGAACAGTGCTCACAGTGCCGCTCCTGTAACAGTGCCTGGAAAAAAATTGACTTTATGGCTCCTGCAGAATGAGCCATATCTGGCCCTCAAAAGAGCCAGATATGGCTCGAGAACCATACATTGCTGACCCCTGCTCTAAATGATCACCCTAGTGTAACTATTAATAATATGGAAATGGGTCTTGATTAATAACACATGTAAAAAAAGGTTTTTTTAGGTTAAAAAAATAACACATGTAAAACCCAGTGGAATTGTGCATTGGCTATGGAAGGGGGAGGGGAGGAGGGGAGGGAAAGAACATGAATCATGTAACCATGGAAATTTTTTTTCTTAATTAATCAATAAAATAAAAATAAATAAAATAAATGAATGAATAAACAAAAATAAATTTTAAATAAAATTTTTTAAAAAGTGAAATGAATCTATAAGGGTAAGTTCCCTTGCACAGAAAGTCTTAAGGAAAAGGCTGAATAAAGACGCAGCTAGGTAACTCAAATAGAGAGCTAAGCTTGGAGAAAGGAGGACCTAGGTTCAAATGTGGCCTCAAATACTTCCTAGCTATGTGTGACTAGGCAAGTCTCTTAACCCCTGATTACCTAGCCACTCTTCTGTATTAGAATTGATACTTTAAAAAAATGAAAGAAAGAGTTGGGGGAGGCTAAATTATAATTTAGGTAAATGGCAGAGGAGATTCTTGTTTAAATACTAGCTAGACTAGATGACCTCTGAGGTGTTTTCCAAGTCAGAGATTCAATGATAATGTCCACATCATAATGCAGTAACAGGAGGACTTTAAAGGAGAAATTCAAAGGAGAGGCCATACTGAGGGAAGAAGTGGGGATGACGAGATAGGAAGCAACAACAGCCAGATGTCAGGTATAGATACTATAGGAGAGAAAGATTTTTTGAATCTTTCTAGCCTGGGAGAGGAGTTTCAAGAAAAGAGAATCCAACAAATACAGTGCCATTATGGCAAAACCATGAGAAGAGTGGCCAGGGAATGGGAGGTAAGGCACATCACCAAGATGGCACTTCCTTCAGAGGAAACTCCTTTCTCTGAATGTCAATGCCCTTGGGGGAAAGCCCTGCTAGATGAATTAATGGAATATTATTCCATTGTAAGAAATGAGGAAAGATGATTTCAGAGAATCTTATGAAATACAAATTGATATTGCGTGAAGTAGCAGAATGAAGAAACAATTTATCCAAAGACAACAAGATGGTAGGGGAAATAACTGAGTTAACTCTTACCAAGATAATGGTAACTGTGTCTACAGAGGACCTATGATGAAGCATGTTACCAGCCTCCTGACATCAAGGTGATAGACACAAATGAAGAGAGATTTTTTTAGGCAAAGATGATTATTTTAATTCATTCTGCTTGACTCTGCTTATTTACTACAAAGTTTTTTTTAACATTTCAAATTTTTAATTAGACAACAATTAGTTATTGCATCAATAGTAACCATGGAAAACATTTTTCTAAAAACAACAATAGCAAATAGATATGACTTTACCTGGATATTCCTCTTAGAGACAGGAAAGGAAACATCCAGTCATGGCTTTCCTGTGCACAACAAAAGCAAAAATCACAACCTTTCTTAAGAGACTAGGTGGGCCAGTAAACAGACCAAATATCTAAATATTTGACATACCACAAATGGGCCAGCATTCTGTTAGACAGTCGCTTTATGTTACATATAAGTTAACTCACTGTAGAAGGAGCATATTGTGAATAAAGAACTAAGCCTAAATTTAGAAAGATCTCCGTTCAAATCCTGATTATGACAATAGCTATGTGACCCCAGGCAACTCACTCTCTGAGCCTTAATTTAAAGAAAATGATACTACAGGGTCATTGTGAGACTTAAATGATTAAATTTTACATACATGTGAAAAGCTTTGAAAACTTCAAAATGCTCATTAATATCCACCAATATTATTTTTACCATATAAGGTTTGTGAGACTTAAATAACATATATAAACAATTTTGCAAACCTTAAACATTATATAAATATCAACAACTATTTGATTTCCACAACAACCATATAAGAACTACTCTTTAAAGAAATTCCTATTTTTTGGATAAGGCAATTGAGCCTCACTTAAATAAAATTATTTGTCTAAGGTTAATAAACTCAGCAGAACCCAGACTTTAAAACTGCTCTTCTAATTCCAAACCCAGTGCTTTTTCTATCATACTTCCCTCTGGGTGGGAAGAAGGTTTTAGTTCTGGTACCAAGAGATTTTAGATTGAGTAAAGGTACTGAATCCTCATTGTGACTAAATAAGAGAACCTTAAAAGGCACCATTCCTCAGGGTTCATTGATTCACTTCTAGGAATAAACCATGTGCTAGACAGGGGCTCTGGAACAAGAGGAGCTTTTACATAAACAAATAGGTCAGACCAACTTGTAGTTAAACTTGTACCTCTGCCCTGGAGGTTGGGGTGGGGGGGTAGATATGGGCTGAAGCTATAGGAACTCCAGGTAAGTAACTAAAGAGTATAAAGGAACAGAACTCAGAATCCCTGAAAATGCTTGTGAAACACATCCCTAGGGAGGCACTTAGGGAAAAGAAAGTAAGTTCTAAAGGAACAATAGAAAACATTGAGAGGAAGATAAAGAGACTTGGAAATGGCTCACAGAAGAATAAATAGTGAATAAAGGACTAGAAGAAGGAACCCTACTAGGAGATACTAGTAGAGATACTATAATCAGGAGCACTATGAAATCTTACTCTCTAAGGAGCAATAGGATAGCTAAGAGCCATATAGGTTGCACAATGTCATGCCTGCAGAGGAGAGGACCTGAGTTGAAATTTGGTTTCAGATACCTTCTAGCTGTATGAATCTGGGAAAATCACTTAACCCTGATTGTCTAGATATTGGCCATTTGTCTCTCTTAGAACTGATAGTAAGACAGAAGGTAAGGTTTTAAAAATTATTAAAAAAAAAAAAAAGAATAACTTCCATAAGGGTTATCCATAGGGGTAATTCCCATAAGGGGGTTAACTAAATGACCTTCTGTGGGAAGCCAATAAGAGAATAGATAAAAATCTGAGACTCCTCTTTTGACCCCTTTTGTGATCCTTGTGATTTCTTGTTGAAAAGTATTGTGGCCTTATTGAAGAGCTTTAGGTTCCTAGCAGGGCAGCATTTAAAAGGTTAACACTCTCCCCCTTTGGCCAGGAATGCAGCTGCCTGGTATATCCAAGGCCAAAACCTTAGCAGGGACAATTCAACCCTGAGAAAAATATTCCCCAACTTGGCTTTCTGATAACAACCTAGTCAAAATTCAGCCTTGGCCTTGGTCTGTGCTGAAGCCAATGAAAGCTTTTGTGTTTTGATATGACGTAATTTATAACTTCTGCGCATCTGCAAAGTTTCGGCGGGGGGGTTCTTTTGTGTGAAATTAGTCTTGAAATATATATAATAAACTCCATGCTCCTGGAGCCAGAGCTAAAAGATGTTCAGTGTCCTTTATTTCCTTATCAACTAAACTGTCCTTATCAGATTATTGGAGATGATAAAGAGATCACAAGAACCTTCAAAGCTCCTTCAAGCTGAATGGTAAAGTATAATATTCCTTTGGAATACCACTGGCATAACTGTTCATTATACCTATGATAATTCTCTCAGAACTTCTCAGATACTCCAGGGAATTATTGAGTTTTTGAAAACTAGAATCTGGATGTTTATGGTGGTCAGAGAAATTTCCAAGAGAGATACAGAAGTGAATATCATACAGTTATTTGTTGGTGGCCACAGAAAGTTAGATAACTACATAAATAACATAGATACATAGCCAAACAGATATGGAAGACATTTATTAAACAGTTAATGTACTAAGGATGCAAATAAAAACAAACACATCACAGTCTCTGGCCTCAAAGAGTTTACCTTCTGAAAAGGGAAGACAACATATAAAGGGGAAATGGAAAGAGGAGTTACTAACAAGGGGATATGATGCGAAAATTGCCAGGGGTGATGTGGAGGCCTATTTCTTATTTTTCTAAATATTTTCCCCTATTTATATGTAATAACAATTTTAACATTCATTTTTTAAAGTTTTGAGTTAAAAATTCTCTCCTTCTTTCCCACCTGCCCACCTCCCACTTCTCTTCCCTCCCTGAGACAGTAAGCAATCTAATATAGACTTCACATGGAAATGCACCTGGAGAAGCTAGGTGGCTCAATGGATTGAGAGCCAGAACTAGAGAAGGGAGGTCCTAGATTTAAATCTGGCCTCAGATACTCCCTAGCTGTGTGACCCTTAAGTCACTTAACCCTCATTGCCTAGCCCTTTCTACTCTTCTGCCTTAGAATCAATATATAGTTTTTTATGGGCTGTTTTTTAAAAAAGGATATGCACAGTTTTAGAGTCCTTTGAGCATAGTTCTAAATTGCCCTCCAGAATAGCAGGATGAAGACCTGTTCCTTGGAAAGATATGGTTAGTTCTTTCACATCAAAAACCAGCAACCCAGTGTGAAATTCATGATTGCAATGAGGGGAAATTGTAGTGGCATATGTTTGTAATGCAGGAAGTATGATGAGGAGATAGCCAGAGCATTTGGATGACAGTTCTCTTCTACCTCTTGGCCATCTTCATGCATTGTTCAATGAACTCTCCGTCCTAACTCAAAAACATCTGCTAAGGGGATGGGAGGGACTTCAGAGATGCTGTTTGGTCATGTAATTGATAGTATTAACTTTGATTTTAGTGGTCATGTTAAAAGCTTTGAGCATGCAATGTATTTTCAATGTTTTCACTCCAATTCTGTAATATCCACATTTTACATTCTAAAATAGTTTGCCTCACTAAAGCATCATTTTGATTTCATAAGAATATGCTTATCATGTTAAGTCTGTTAAGGTTCCTCTAAAATGGAATCAGTCTTATTGTTCCTCTTCACTAGCTAGTGTACAATGCTCTTCTGGTTCTTCTCACTTCACTTTATATCAGTTCATGTAAGTCTTTCCAGATTTTTTCAAAACCATTGTAATGATATTTTGCAAAGCAATATGTAAAGCAAGATGATGGACAGTTACCTGATTAGAATGTGGAATGGACTGAGCCTGGCAGGGGCTGGCTTGTGCCAAATCAGTTGATGCTCAAATATAAAAGGAAGGATTTGAACTGAGACAGGTCTTAATCTGAGATATTTGGGGTAGTGGGAAGTTTGTGGTGGTGGTGAGGGTAGGCCTTAGGTCAACTTGAATTACCAGCAAACTCCACTGACCAATCTTACAGTCCCAGATACCATGATACTGTTATGCTGAGTAACCTGATCCTGATTCATACTCCAAGAAGAAACAACAACATCCTTCAGCAAATGACCTAATTTGGGTGAACCAGTCTGGCACTGCCAGACTGGCAACTGGCAATTATCAATTGACAACTGATTATCCTGATTACCTTCGATTCAAGTACCATCTTTGTCAGCATTAGCTTAGATCAAGATCTTCCTGTTTCCCTCCTTCCCAGCTATTTACCCTGCTCCCCTCCTAAGCCTGAAGCACATTAAATCTTTGAATTTACCTAGATTTGTGTCATCTCTATCTTTAGGCTTAGTGATTGTCCCTGGGACATTTGAGGGAAAGGAGAATAGTAACATTCATAGCAAAATATAATCCACAGTCAAACTCTAGCATTATCCTACTAGGCAGATTAGTCAGTTAGAAGTATCTACAATTCTATTCACAGATTCTCTATTTGGCTGGCTATTCTGGAACACTGTTATTCTGAAGTTGAATTTAGCAGATTCAATACAATTATCTTGTGGGGCCCTTTGTGTTTCACTATCACAACTTAAGTGTTACACTTAGGTATCACCCCCACACACTCAGCTTCAGCTCCTCATATCACCAGGACCTTTATAACACCATCCATTTGTAATTTCTTATGACAAAATAGTATTACATTACAATCATTTACCACAACTTGTTCAGCCATTCCCCAATTGATGTCCTTCAGAGAACTACCTCTGGATATGGCCAGAGTTCCTCATCATCAGATATCTTCAAAGGATGGCTATGTTAGGATTGCCTGGATGAAGGCACAAGATCATAGATTTAGTTTCGGAAGGAACCTTAGAGGCAATGTAAATCATTTTATAGTTGAGGAAACTAAGGCCCAGAGGGATACAATTATTTACCTAAGATCACACAAGTAATAAGTGACAATGGCAGGATTGGAACCCAGTTCTTCTAAATCCAAATCCAGTGCTTTTTCCACTATCCCATGCTGCCTCTGCCTAATGTGCAGAAGGAGACTTCTATTCAGGTACAGGTTGTACTAGATTGCTGTGATCCCTTCCAACTCTGAAGTCCTGTGATTCTAAGGATGATTCTATTGCATGGGTAAGGAGGGAGAGTCTTAAGGTGCAATCCTTTGTGATCCCTAGATGAAGCAGGACCACAGACCACAAAGAACATCAGCTAGTCCAAAAGATAGGAAAGAACCTATGGAGTCAATTTACCCTATATTCAGGGAGATGACCAAGGTCACTCATACCAAGTTAAACTCCAGAATTGGAGTAGTAAATTGTTCAGAAATAAGACCCTATTGGTCATGATAGGAAATTAATATACCTCATTTTCACATCTATTGACCAACTTCTATATGACCAAGAATATGGAAGACATTTTTCCCGATACTTACAACCTTCATAGCTCTGCAAACTAAGAATTATTTTCAAGAGTTCTAGTAATTGTACTTGTGTTTAGTCTCTAAGATACCAAGAACCTCCAACAAGGTTACAGCTTGATGAACTAACTACAGAGAAAATTAATCCTTTATACATAAAGCCTTCACTCAGCATTCCCTCTCCCATCACTCTCCATACTCTGACAGAACTTTACAATAAAATCCATACTCTTGCATTCTGTTGTCTGCTCAGAAATTTCCCTGCTGGTGCTACTGAATTCCTTGTCAGCTGACAATCCCCTCTTTCCCCTGCCCTCATGCAGAATGTCGATTCTGAGGCAACAAGTGATAGAACTTAACTCTGTACACTTACCCATAGACCCTATGTGGAAAAGGTGAAAGTACAGAAAAACAGAAATCATGTTCTGCTTGGGGCAACAGCCCCAAGGTTTGGCCAGAGAACTAATTCAGTGGAAGATCTTGGCATCTTGATGTCTGTTTTTACAACAAATTGTTCTCATTCTGCCACCCTGCCAGGGGAAGTTTCATGTGCTTTTGGTAGACATCCCCCTAAGTCGCCAATGGGTTTCAGGTCTTATCCTTAACATGGTATGACAGTTGCTTATGCTACAACTTCTTGAAGCCATAAATAAGAGTGATATGAAAGGTGAACACCAAAAATAGAGTAGAATCCTGCCTTCTTTGGGCTTCTGTGCCAGAATTCTGGCTCCAAGGCCACCAGAGTTCAAACTACTAGGTTTGACTCTAGGTTTCACATAAAACTGAGAAAGACAGGCCAGGAGTGTTTCTTTTTGTTATGTGTCATCTGTCTTTCTCAGTCTTAGAAGCTTATATTCCAAGCAGGTGGTAGAGGCGGCAAGGCTAGACTTAGTTGGAACTGAGGCAACTTTAATTAAATTCATTTAAAAATAAATTTAATTTAATTAATGCTCCCCTGAGGAATTGGGAGACATTTTCTGCAGTTTTTAAGTCTCCTTGGGAAATCACAACCAATGAAGAAGAAATTAAAGCAATTATTGGAAGTTATGTCAATAACTCTAATAATAGATGATTATTTACAAAAATAATTTAATATTTACAAAAATATAAAATACCCAGATTAATAAAAGAAGAAATAGAATACTTAGACAACCCCATCACAGAAAAAAGAATTGAATAAACCATCAAAGAACTCCCTAAGAAAATGATGGGACTGCTTAACAAGGATGCCTATTTTCACCATTAATATTAATATTTAATATTGTCCTAGAAATGCTCCCTATTGCAATAAGAGCAGAAAAATAAATTAGAATAGGGAATGAAAGCTATCACTCTTTGCAGATGATATGATGGTATACCTAGAAAAATAAACCAAAATATTAATGGAAATATTAACAACTTTTGAAAAGTCTTAGAATACAAAATAAACCCATATAAATTATGAGCATTTCTATCTACCACCAACAAAAACAAATAGAAGAGACAGAAAAGGAAATTCCATTCAAAAGAATTCTAGACCATATAAAATACCTGGGGGCATTTTTACCAAAACAAATCCATGCAGGGTAAGCATGCAAAAGGGAAGCTGGGTAAGATGAGCTAGATCAGAAGAGCCTTGGGGAGAGAATTCTATCTACATATATCCCAAAGAGATCAGAGATAGGGGCAAAGGACCTACCTGTACCAAAATATTTTAGTATTCTTTTTATAGTGGGAAAGACCTGGAAGCTGAGGGGTTGATGTCCATTACTTGAGGAATAAATGAACAAATTGTGGCATATGATTATAATGGAATACTATTGCACTATGAGAAACGATGAACAGGATGAGTTCAGAAAAACCTGGAAAGAATTATATGAACTGATGCAAAGCGAAGTGAGCAGAACCAGGAGGACAATGTATATAGTAACATGAATACTATGTGATGATCAACCATTAATGATAATCAATCATTATCAGCAAAACAAGTTCTCAAGATAACCATAAGGAACTCATGATGAAAATGCTAACCATAGCCAAAGAATGAACTGCTGGAGTCTGAGGCCTATCAAAGTATGCCATCTTCCTCTTTATTTCCTTCATGAGATTTGTATTGTATATGTGATATGTGTCTTCTATCACAACATGAACAATATATATTATATTAAAGTGTTGATATTCCCTGTATCAGACTATATCATCTGGTGGGAAGAAGGGGGGAGAGAAAATCTGAATCCTAAATTATCAGAAAACAATTGTCAAAAATTGTTTCTACATATAACTAACTAAATAAATAAATTTCTAAAGGCTTACTTGGTTTCTAAAGGTAGAAAATATGATAAAGTTGATTGTCAGAAATGCTGTATGAGACAGATACACTGTGGCACAATCGAATGTAATGTACTTTTCTACTAGCAGCAATGTAATGATACAGGACAATTCTGAGGGACTTATGAGAAATAACACTATTCACATCCACAGAAAGAACTGTGGGAGCAGAAACACAGAAGAAAAACAACTGCTTGATCACATGGTTCGATGGCGATATGATTGGGAATGTAGACTCTAAGCAATCACCCTAATGCAAATATTAATAATATGGAAATAGGTCTTGATTAATGACACATGTAAAACCCAGTGGAATTGCTCATTGGCCATGGGAGGGGGGTGAGAGGAAGGGCGGGGAAAGAACATGAATCATGTAGCCATGGAAAAATATTCTAAATTAATTAAATAAAATTTTTCAACTAAAAAAATACTAAGCTGTGTGAACTACCTATTTAATGCTTACAGAGGGACAAGACAAAAAGCATTCTTTACTTTGGAACAAGAGTTCTTAATCTGGGTCCATGAACTTGTTTTTCAAAATTTTTACAATTGTATTTCAATTCTTTTTTAATCCTATGTATATCATTTTATTTATTTATAAATATTCTGTATGGGGATTCAGATACTTCACCAGACACTGTTTAATGTTTTGCTTGAACTTTGTGTTTATATTTCAGGTTTGTTATTGATGTTGTTGAAAATTTTACTTTGTTACTTGCTACTATGTACTTTGAACTACTATGATATTTGGGGTTCCTTGAACTTATATTGAGATCCCTGATCTAAATTTCCTGTGGACATCTAAGACTCTCAAAAACTACATTTCCCATGATTCCTCTTACGTAATACAGGTGGGCAGGAAGTGTGATTACGTAAACAAAGGTATAAAGACTCAGGACAGAATTTGTACTTCCTCTTTCCTGCTGAACAAGCCAGGTAGACAGAGGTAATAGCATGGCAATTTTGAATGAGCTCTTATCAGCCATGTGGCTATAACTATCAAAATGGCTTTAAATAAAACCCTAATATTTTAAATATATCCTTCTATATTAATTTTATTTGTAACAGGCAACAGTGTGCAGTGGATAGAGTGATGGGCCTGGAGTCAGGAAGGCATGAGTTTAAATCTGGCCTCAAGACATTTAACTAGTTTTGTGACTTTGGACAAGTCATTTAAACTCAGTTTCCTCAAATGTAAAATAGGGATAATAATAGCTGTTACCTTCCAGGGTCATTGGGGATCAAATGAGATAATATAAAAATTGTTTCTAGTACATAATAGATACTATATTAGCTATTATTAATTCCATATTCTTCAGGGTACTTTTAAATATTATATTCTCCAATCAACAAGAGTCAATTAAAGTAGATTTACAAATTTATATGATGAAAAATTTACTATAATAGGAATTGATTGAAAAATACAGTCTAGTCCAACACCCCTATTTACAGATAAGGCCTAAAAAAAGTTAAGTGATTTTTCCCAAGTTCACATAGTCAGTAAGTAATTCAATTTAACAAACATTTATTAAGCACCTATTATGTATAAAAGGTGGTGTCAACATGGTAAAATGGCTGGAATAAGAAAAATCTGGGTTTAAATCTAGCCTCATACATATTTGCTGTGCAATTCTGGAAAAATCACTTCTTAATACTCCAGACAACTCTCTTTGTCTGTTAATTATAGAAGATTTGCAGGTCTGCATTGGTAGATAGAATTCCCATACAAGGGGTTCTGTATACCAATAAAATAATAGCTCTAGATCAAAAGGAGGAAAATATGTTCGTATGTATACCTATAGATATATAGATATATATGCATTTGTTATACCACATATACAGATATGTCATTATATATACTTTGGTTCCTAGAAAGGTAGGTGGATGCAGAGAGGGAATATGAAGGAATAAAAAGAACTGTGGGTTTGGAGTCAAAAGTCAAGGTATAAACAAGTTGCTAATCAGTAACAATGGAGGAATTTTCAGCATCAAGAGTTCCCTACAATGATGAAATAATTGGATCTAGACTACTCCCCACAAAAACAAAATAAAACAAACAAACAAAAAACTCAAGGAGCTTTGATTTCCAAGAGTTTACATTCTACTGAATGTCACAATCAAAATTTAAACCCAAGTTCTCTGAGTCCAAATCTAATATGCTTCCCACTATACCATGCTACCTTAAGCTCATGTTTGCGAATATTCATTAAGTACCTCTCTCTTGTGCATAATCATGTGTTGAGAGGAACTCAGTCTACTAGGGTATCCTGAAATAAACTATTTTTATAATCCTAAAACTTGGTGGCCTTAAAGGAGAAGTTATCAGTGCATTCACCAAATCTGGTCCTCCAGTAGTATTGCTAACACAATCTATTTCATAAAGATGTCTTTTGGAGCGCAATTTATATGTGTCTTTGAATGAAGCTATACTACATTTTCCATAATTTCTTGTCTTTATCACTACTCTAGTTGCTTTAAATCTGTTCCAATTTCTGTCCCTTTAACTCCCTCATTCTACACCTCCTTCAAAGCTTGCTCCTTTCTTAGACTTGATTTCTTCCTCTTTTACCTTTTAACTACCACACTCTTCATTGATTCAATTAATCCTAACTCCCCATAATCTTCTTTTGAATCACCTTTGGAATTGAACCCGAGGACAGGAACTTCTCTTCCACGACTAACTGTTTGACAATAGTTCTCTACAATTTTTGCAGGAAGAATGCTTTTCTAAAAATTTCTCACTTGCAAAGCACCAATATAATCTTTTGGAAAAGAATTTAAAAACTATATATATCAGTTTCAAAAGTTTAAGCGTAATTTATTTTCCCAGGTGCCACACATATCGTTTATCCTTCAATTCCCATGATAAGGATCCTGTATTTCACATCCCAAAGAATCCACAGAACATTCCATATTTTTCAATTTCTCTTTGATGAAATACTTATTCTTTAAAATAATAGTGTATACAAATCATAATGCAGCTATGTCCTTTGTACATTAGAGTCAAAAAAGGCTTCCAAGTTCATGACGTTTATACTATGGTGATTCTCTTGTCTTGTTAAATTCCTTAAAACTGAATTCTATTGGCTTTTTCACTACTTCAGGGGCAGGGTGGGGAAAAAAAAGAGGGAGGAAAAATATGGCCACATCCCCTGGATCTGTGGTGGTGAACCCATGTTGCATGTGCACCTGAGAAGGTTTTTCACATCACCTACCCCTCTCTGAAAGGTTCATCATCACTGCCCTAGATGGAAGGTCAGACAAGTGGCAAAGTCTCTTCTGTAGTCATGTACCTCTTACTAAGCTTAATACTTTAAGGCTCTGTAACACCAATGTTTTAGGTACTCTCTCAGCCAAAATAGATCAAAGGATATTATGGCTAAAAAAGTTATAACCTTTCAGTCAATTTTTTAATAAGACTTTCTGAACTATTCTTCTAATAAGAGAAATCACTGGAATCATACTTGAAACTTTTCCACTTTGTCAGAGCCTACTAGAATTAGTGTTATGCTAGCATGATTTACAAAAACAAAGTGATTTCCATATCATGATGGATGGAGCAAAGATCCTCTGGCTTAAGTGATATTAAATTGTGATTAAAAGTGGGAGTGATGAAAGCTTAGGAAAGATAGAATATCATAATGTCTCCATTTCCATAATTTCTAGATGTGTTACAAGAAGAAGAAAAGTATAGATTCTCTGTCTTTAGGAAAGAAGAAACTTGGAGAGGTATATAAATATAAATTAAATCATTTATCTACTGCCTCATTGTCACAGGGAAACAAAATAACTAAACAAATATTTCAAAATGATAAACTTAACATAAAATTCTGCTAGTTTGTTTAAATATGTTTGAATAATTAACAATTCAGTTCATATCTTACTATTTCCAAGAGCTTGTTTGTCCCCTTTGTCTTAGCAGGTCCAGTTTAATTGTCTAAAAGCAAATGCTTTAACATGGATGATTGTCCAAAGATGCCTGGTATCTAACCTGAAAACCTTCAACAACTCATCTAAGTTAGCCTCTTTGGTATCTTACCTTATATTTTCCTTTCACATAATAAAATTCATTGGTATTGTGGTTAAAATCCAAAACCCCTAAATGTTCTTTCCTTTCCACTCTTGGAAGAATTTATCTGGAAAAATTTATAGGCTGACCTAAATTATTATTAATTAAATCATTAATTTTAAACATAAATGTCAGAGGCTTTAGGGACAATTAATAGGCCAACTGTATTTTAAAAGTAAATAACTTGCCCACAAACTTCATTGCCCTAGTCCATTGATGGTGAACCTATGGCATGGGTACCAAAGATGGCACACAGAGTGCTCTCTGTGGACACCCTGAGTTTGTTACTAGAAAGGCTGTGGGGCTCTGGCAGAGCTGCTCCCCTCCTTCTCTCCACTGTGCTGGATAACATTTTTTCACATGCCCCCCCACCCATCAGCCCTGTAGCCCAATGAGAGTGCATAGTAGGTCAGGTGGGCAGCTCACAGGTGGCAGAGCTGTAGGGGAGTAGAGTGCTCAGGCCACTCTCCTCCCCTTCTCTACCCTTGCTGAGAACATTCCTCACTCTACCCACCCTTTCTCCCAGCAGCCCCAATAAGAGTGTTTTTTCCCTCTAGGTGTAGGTAAGTGGGGGAATGGGAGGCAGGGCACAGCCAACACTCAGTTGGGGGTAGGACATGGAACTTGGTCTTTGGTGGGGAGGGCACTGCACTTGTTTTGGGTGGGGTGGGAGCAGGG
>NC_058134.1:294544777-294565255 GCF_016433145.1 Gracilinanus agilis | reverse complement strand
AGAATGAAGCCACCATCACTTGGTGACTGTAGGCTAACAATAACAGCAACAGTGATTATAGCAAGAAGAAAAAGAACTGGTATATAGAAGCTTTAAATTGTGAAAAGTGTTTTATATCCATTATCTTAACACTCCAGGTTTTGTCAGAATGAAAACAGATCTCCTTTTCCCCAAAAACTGGGGCTTTCTCTTACATAAAGCCAAAGCTCCTACCTTCTGGTGCCCAGCAAGGCACCTCTTTCAACTGCCCAGGCAGCTGGCTTGCCATTAACATGAGTGACTCCTTCTAACCACTAGTTCTGTCTTCTGAGATCAACCATGTTTAATCCCTGTTGCTTATCATAGTCCTGCAACCATTTAAAAGACAACTGTCTCACCCATCCCAAATATCCTCTCCCCTGGACTAAATATCCCCAGTGCCTTCAAATGACTCCTGGTTGGTATTCTCTAAGATCTTCCCCCCTCCACCTATCTAGTACCCTCTTCAGGACATGTATTAGCTTATCAATGTCCTTCTCAAAACAGGGTGTCCAGACCTAAACACAGTACTCTAGCTGTCATCTGACTGTTGATAGCACAAAGCTATCAACAACCTAGTGCTAGACACTAGGCTTCCATTCATATGACCTAAAATTGTGCTAACATTTTTGCCTGACGTGTCACAGGATGGCATCGTGTTGGTCCTACAATCCTCTTGGACTCCCTCAGCTTTTTTTCAAAGAAACTGTTGTCTAGCCATACTGTACTTTTCTCTCACCAAGTTTTGGAACAATCACCATTAAATGTCAACTTAATAGATTTCCTTTATCATTCTAACCAGGCAAAAACTTTTTGGACCCTCATTCTTTCATCCAGTGTATTAATAACCCATCAGTTAGAGAATTTGCCAAACAAACCTTCATCAAAGTCATCAAAAGATATTGTGATTAGAACAAAGATCTGGGTTAAATTACTAGTGATCTCTGTCCAGGTTGTAAGAAGGAGTGTAATTAGGAGGATGGGGGTGCAGATGGTAACCCCCCTGGGTTGATATATAAGTGCCGCTTCTCCCTCACAACTACCCCTCCTTACTAGGGAGACAAAATGGGGTTTCTCGGAAAAATGGGGATCCCTGGACATTCCTTCCAGGGTAGAGAAGTTAAAGGAATGTCTTCTCCTCTAGGGGAAATAAGTGTGACCCCGATAAGATGTTCATGCTGGGCTATACCCACTGAAGCCCCCGTCCAGATATCCCCAACTGGAATGAGATTTAAAATGGAGGTATGCTTTCCTTCCTCCCTCAACCCACACATTCTGCTTCCCGCCAATATAGTTCACTCTGATCTGACTAAATCAACTTTAGGGTTTATTGAAGTAACAAAATAATGAAAGGAAATAAGATGGGGTTCTCAGGAAAAGGGGTGCAGGTGATCCCTAAGTCCCCTCTCAGTTCTCCACTGTGCAGGGTACCTGCAGAGGTTCTTCTGTGTTCTCTAAATCACAGCTTCTCTGACCCAATCCCCAAATAGTACTCCTACAGCTAGAATTGTTACTAAACTAAAGAGGATATTGAAGGGCAAGGCCCAAGGCAATATTTGTGGGTCCCAGGGGTTGGCTTGCCACAGAAGTCCAAACACCCCTGGCCAAATTGAAGAAACTGTTGTTGTATATTTCCAATGTGATCAGGAACCAATAGTGATCAAGTGATATGATCAATCTTCACTGAAGATCTCAGAAAACTCCAGATTTCATTTTGTGGGTCCCATAGCCCCCCAAAAACCACCTCCCTCCTAGGCTGTCAACCCCCCCAAAGCTTAAGTTTTCAGTTGCTTCTCCTCCCAAAAGTCTTTGCATCCACCAACTGTCACTCTCCTCTCCTCCTTCTGCTTTCCATCTCTCACAGTTCCAAAATGTATGGCTTGCCATGCTTCTTACAAGGTTGATATCGATCTATTCTTTACTCCTCTTTGAGTCTAGTCAACAAGCTCCAAATGTCTCTATCCTTATTGTCATCCAATCTATATCTTTGTATCTTAGCTACAAGGACATTATAAGGCTTTGTTGAATAGCTTGGTGAAATCCAGATATACCATTTCCATAGTATTTTTTTAATCTTCCAGTCTAGAAATCCTTAAAAAAAAAAAAAGGAAAGAACTTTCATCTGTGATGGCTTAATTATCTTGATGAACTCATTCTGAAATTTATAGGTCTTTCTTTTTTTAAGGACTATGACTGCCAAAATCATTAGCCTAGAATTTGAATAATCCACCATAAATAAAATTAAACCAAATTAATTAAGTGCAATATGAATTAACTAGATACACTAATTCAATGATCTATCATTTCAAAAATAATAATAATCTTTTTTAAAATTATTATTATTAATATAGATTTGATTAAGAAGAAAGACAAGGAATTTTCCCAAACAGATTAAGAATAGAAATTTTTCTAAATTCAGGGACAAAAGACCAGACACTATGGGAAATATTGCAATGAATCAGAGAAAGTCAGGAAAAATTCCTCCAAATTCACTCCTGCATAAATTACTGACCACCTGGGATGAATCAGGCTTACTAAAAGAAGATGGTACATCAAAGAAGTGTGAGATTAAAAAATTAATATCTAAATACTCCAAGTATTATATTTAATAAGATGTATTAATAATAACTTGAAGAAAAAGAAAATAAAAAGCTAGCTAACCCAGCCACGGTCTTGAGAGAAAAGCACAATAAGTAGAGTTATAGCAAACTTATAAACATTATGTAAGGACACTATATGGATGAAAGGAAAAGGATTCTGGGAGATGAAGTCCAAACATTTATGATTTTCTACTTATACATTCCTGCCTGTGATCCTTTTGGGAGACCCCCAAAGGATCATTTTAAACATGATCAACTTTTAAATTACAATAATTTGGGGATAAAATGGAAATAAAAGAGAAAAAGAGCAAAACCAATGATTGCTACATTGACAAAAAGCCAATTTGGGGCCAGTCCCCTTTGGCATAAGAGTATACATTCAAAATAAATGCATTCAACCCCCCCCCATAGTTCAAATTCACCATATCTCAAAGTTCACTCTGGATCTTTTGGTGTAGCATGTGGTCTTTGCAGGCATCTTCATGACACATTCTCTAAACAATTCACTTTCTGGATTCTGGAAGGTAGCAAGTTTCTTATCCTAAAATTACTCCCAAAGGAATTTAAACTTTGCATGATAGGATAATAATACATTCTCTCCTGAGGAGGATGGTGACAAACACAGGGATCACTGGTATATGAATCAATTGGCAAAAGAAATCAAAAACATCAAAAAATCCAAATAAAAGAGAAAAAAATAACATGTGGATGAAATATAAAATATCAAAGTCTTATGTCTAAAAAAATTTAAGTAAAGGAAAAACAAAGCTATAACAGGTCCTTGAATTGGATCCTGATCCAATTAAAGTGATTTATGTAGGGGCAGCTGGGTAGCTCAGTGGATTGAGAGCCAGGCCTAGAGACGGGAGGTCCTACGTTCAAATCCGGCCTCAGACACTTCCCAGCTGTGTGACCCTGGGCAAGTCACTTGACCCCCATTGCCTACCCTTACCACTCTTCCACCTATAAGTCAATACACAGAAGTTAAGGGCTTAAAAATAAAATAAATAAAGTGATTTATGTAATTATGCACTTACCCAATCAGTAGCCAAGACTACAGAAAGTTTGCCACATTATGAAAGACAGAAAAAGGAACTCGATTTTAATAGCAAATGGGAAATAGCATTTCCTGGTGTGATTTTACCTTTTCTCTCAGGGATACTGGTGCCAGAAAGGCAGCCAAAGTGAGGTGCTTGCAGAGAATGTGGCTCAAGGAAGACCTGCCTCTGACATATGTCAAACAGCCACAACCTCAAACCCCAAACGAGTTCAAGTCCTCTTTCTTGGCTCAAAATTTCAACAATCCCACTGGGATTATTAGTCTCTTTGACCTTGTGCTCAATTGGCACTATGCAGGTTATCTTTGTGCTTCTTTGGGACTGTGTAATGGCCCTTTCCATATTCCCTTCTCATGGAATCAGACAGAATCATTAAGCAAAGTCCCATAATTTTTTCTATACTATAAAGCTATAATTATTTCTATACTACAAAGCTTTTGGATATGCAGTTACAGTCAGGACTAATGGACATTTTAAGTTTACCCTAGTGCAAAAAAAAAAAAAAAACAAACACACAACAAAACAACTTTTTAATACTGGTAGCATGTGCTTCAAATACAAAAAAAAATGAGAGAAAAATAAAACTCAAATTCTGTATTGCACATACAAGAAAAAAAATAATAAAAATGTTTTAAAAATCAAAAATATATAGCTTACAATCATTGATACACTGTGTCAGCCAAGGAGAAGTAGAATACAAAGGTTCCTCACCAAAAATGAGGTCCATTTCCTATTTTTTTTAAACCCTTACCTTCCATCATGGAGTCAATACTGTGTATTAGCTCCAAGGCAGAAGAGTGGTAAGAGCTAGGCAATGGGGGTCAAGTGATTTACCCAGGGTCACACAGCTGGGAAGTGTGTGAGGCCAGATTTGAACCTAGGACCTCCCATCTCTAGGCCTGCTTCTCAATCCACTGAGCTACCCAGCTGCCCCCTCCAATTCCTTTTTATCTTGGTCATGATCCACAGTGTGAGTACAAATGATTTTCACAAAGTAACAGCCTTTATAAAACAGTAGTACAGTAGATAATGTACATTCAAAGAAAGTACCAAAATTCCTGAAATTCAGAATAGTCCAGTTAATGACAATAGCAAACAAGTCCACTATTATATAAGATTCACATGAGTCTTTACATAGCCACTTGCTGTGTGACATTTAAAAAACCTATGAACTGATGGATACTTGTTACAAGTTCTACAGATGTAGTAAATCTTTCAACCTTGGCAAAGATGTTTTTAACAAAGTCAATTACTGCCATAATTCCAAAATTTGGCAGAAGAGCCTAGAAAAAACATAAAGCTCTGTACTGCTGAAGAAAATATTTTAGGTCTAAAACATCACCAAGAATCTAGATCGTTCTGGTGAAAGTGGAATCCTGGATACAGTGAAATCAGATTAAACTTGAGAGTTGAAATATTAAATATTAAATAATAAATATTTAAAATATTAAAGATTAAACTTGAGAGTTAAAATATCATGCAGAAGCTACTTTTGGCTTCATGCTTTATATAAAACTTTTCTGGCAGGAACTTCTAGTTTGTTCTCTACTTTATTTATTTATTTATATGTGTGTGTTTGTGTGTGTGTGTATATATATATGTGTGTGTGTGTGTGTTTGTGTGTGTGTGTGTGTGTGTGTATATATATATATATGTATAAAATAATTCAGCTAAAAATAGTTTCTGAAGACCCCTTAAAGTCAATCGAGATATTTTTAACTCATTAAATTCTCCAAAGGTTGTATACAATTGTAACCAGTTTTGATGGAGTTCATCCATCATCATCTATGTGACAATTAACAAAGGCAAAAAGGCATAAAAGGCTATTAAGCAACATGTGATCTCAATGGATCAGGTGACAAAGGTAGCATACATAAGGAGTTATGGTTTTTCCACTGAAAATGGTTTGTGCAAGATGACTATGGGCTTGTACAATGATATTTTCTTCAGTACAGTCATAGGGGAAAGGCACAAATAAAAATAATGAAACAGAATATATCTAATAGGCAAAACACAGTAGCTTAAAATGATTCAGTGTAACAGAATAGTATTGATTAGATTAATATATGAATTTAAAAACAAAATTAAAGCTTAAAGCAATCAGCAAAATACAATAAGCATGACAGGAACAGGCATTGAATTCAAAAGTACTTTTCTCCAATTCAATTCTAATATACTTCTTCACTATTGGAGGGGAAACAAAACACCAAAAGTTAACATCAATAAACTTCCAGATCTCTTTAAGATTCCTTCTCCTCAACAGTATTTATTGTAGGAAGGAAGGTCATATAGCTATGGATTGTAGAAAGAGGAACCAAGAAAATCAAAACAGAAGAAGCTGGAGAAATAATAATAATAATAATAATAATAATAATAATAATAATAATAATAATAATAATAATAGATTCTCCAACAGGATCCGTGATTATAATAGGGTAAATTATAACTCAGACCATAATCCACCAACACAAGGAACCTACACTTAAATAATTGATTTCCAATTATGCACAGATAACAGTGTAAATCAAATGGGGGCAATGTGTGGTAAAATACATTCAGTTGTCAACCACATTCAAATGGAGAAGATTTTACACAAACACTATGTATAGTTTCAGTGACATACCAATCTTATCAAAAGCTTTCTTTATAGAATTAAAAAAACAAAGAACAAAATTCTTTGAAAGAAACAAAAAGTTAGGAACCTTAAGAGAAGAAAAAGAGAGAGAGAAACAAAGACAAAGAGAGAGAGTGCAGAGGGCCTTGCAGTACTATATTGCAAACTATAGTACAAAGCAGTATTCTTTAAAATGATATTTGGTACAACAGACCTGGAGAAAGGAGGTCCTATGTGACCAAGAGCAAGTCACTTAACTCCAATTGCCTATCTCTTACCACTCTTCTGCCTTGGAACCAATACTTAATATCCATTCTAAGACACAAGTTAAGGATTCGGTTTTCGTTAACTTAGTAAGTACCAAAGACACCCAGAAAAATGAAAAAAATGAAAACAGTATTCACTAACCTCCCCCCTCCAAAAAAAATAACAAGGGTAAAGACTCACTACCTGACAAAAACTGCTAGGAAAGCAAGAAATTCATCTGGCAAAAATTAGGTATGGATCAACATGTCACACTATATAGCACAGTAAATTCCAAGTGGTATAAAGGGTGATACCATAAAAAACAATTAGAAGAACAAGAAAGAACATACCTCTCATTACTATGGATAGAAAAAGACATTGACCAACCAAATGATAGACAGGATCATAAGGAACAAAATGGATAATTTTTTTTATTTTAAACCCTTAACTTACAGGTGGAAGAGTGGTAAGGGTAGGCAATGGGGGTCAAGTGACTTGCCCAGGGTCACACAGCTGGGAAGTGTCTGAGGCTGGATTTGAACCTAGGACCTCCCATCTCTAGGCCTGGCTCTCAATCCACTGAGCTACCCAGCTGCCCCCCAAAATGGATAATTTTGATAATATAAAATTTAAAAATTCACCCAAACAAAATCAACAGTTAGAAAAGAACTTAAAATAACTAAAAGAAGTCTTTGTAGCAAACTTCTCTGATAAAGGTCAGATGTCTAAGAAATACAAGGAATTCTTACAAATAAATAAGTATGGGGCCTATTCCCAATATGTAATGGTCAAAGGATATGAATAGCCAATTCTCAAAAGAAGGAATTCAAAATATCAATAACCATAAGGAAAAGCCATCAGATTGGCAAAGACAACAGAAAAGGAAAATTATAATTGTTGGAGAAGCACATTAATGACTTGTTGGGGAGCAGGGGGCTATGAATTCATTTGGTCATTTAAGAAATCAGTTTGGAACTATATACAGAAAGTCACTCAAGTGGGCGCACTGCCAGATATTAAAGACATGTCCAAAGACATCAAAGAAAGAGGGAAAGGACTAACAAGCTAAAAAAAATTCATAGCAGTGTGTTTTTGTTATAGCAAAGAACCAGAAACTAAGAGACAGCTGAAAGAACTAATTGAAAGAATGGCAGCTCACAACTGACAATTGACAGGGAAGAAGCTTAATACACAGGGAGACACACTTTGAGGCACACAAACCCCACTGGGGAAAGGTGTAACAAATAAAACTAATAGGGAATGGTGTAAGAAATAAAATTAATATAGAATGATAAAATTAAAAATATCACGGTTTCAAAAGGCTTGTTGAAAGCCATTTAGAAAAATGAAGCCACGTGCCTATTGAGTTATTTTAAAGGGATGAGCCATTTACTTGCTCCTCCCATCCTCCTGCTGTTCCACAATCACAAGAAAAAAGAAAGTACCAATCCAGTCCTCAGTATTTAACCTTCTGTTTACATTATTAGGTAATTGCCTACGTCAGTTAAATAAGTCAGGAATCATGGGAAATTTAGTTTGAAAGAGATCTAAATGTCCATAGGAAGTTTAGACCAGTGACCTCAAAATTAGTTCAAGGACCCCCAAATTTCCAATATTTCAATGGGAAACAGATTGGAAGAAATAACAATAACTGAACTTTCATAACAGCCAGGGATACAGTTAACTCTCTGTGGATTCTTGATGGTTGGGAGAGAGAATGACAAGGAAGTTAAACAAAGTTAAGTGTAATGGTTTGGTAAGAATGGGATTAGAGGGAGAGGGGTTTCTAACTTCTAAGGGTACCAACTGCCAGAGAATTGTGGCAGTTGAGTTGGCTAATCTTAAGCTACCTAACAGCTATCCAGCAATGGCTTAGCTGAGTGTTACAAGAGCTTTGGGAATCTCACACAACATCCTTGGTGACTACTAGGTGATGTCTAGACTCAGAAACACTTCTGGTCACAGCAAGATAACCCACAAGGGCTATGGAGTACAGGACTTCCTGAAGCTGTTTACCAACTGCAGGAAAGATCCCAACTCTACCTAGATCTTCCTCTCCTCCAAAGCAGGAAACTCAGTCTCTCTGGACAAAAAAACCCTTTTAACATTCTGGGCTTAGGATGTTCTCAGCCAGCCAGGTTAGTCTGCCTTTTACCTACTCACTACATAAGTCTATCTATAAATTATAAATTACCTATAATAGTTCCCCGCTTTGTACAAAACCAAAATAGTGTTCAACACAATATTTTGGTATTTGTGCAATGAGCTAACTAAAATCCTAACCCAAAATAATAAAAAAAAAACCTACACTTAATCTATCTTACCTTATCTAGCATTGCCTTACTTTAGGGATTTAACAAGGAAAGGTAAAAGGGAAATATACGATGAAAAATTGCATAGTTAAAAGTACAGATTAACAAGTAACAAAGCAAAATTTTCAACAAAATCAACAATAAACTTGAAATATAAACACAAAATTCAAGCAAAACATTAAATACAACTCATAACTAATACAAAAAAGTTCTACTGACTAATAAATGTAAAAATTTTGGAAAATATACATTTAACACAACATTGCTTAAGTTTTTACATTAAAATTACAACAGAACATTAAACTTACTTATGCAAATTACATTTAAATGTTTGTAACTCAATTAATATGAAATTAATTACTTACTGAATTTACATATATACATATGATACATACATACAATATATACACACAATCTATACATATATGTACATATAACATATACATATCAAGTATGCATATTTACACCCTTTACATATATACAATAATTATAATACAATTTATAATACATAATGTGAGTGTGTTGTACTTATTTACACATCTATTTACATTATTTTGTGATATGTGATCTGTAGTATATGTTCTTCATGTAATGCATTTTTGTTATGTTTGTTGTATTTGCACATAATGTACGTTAGAACCTTATCTTATCTTCTAATCTAATCTAGATATTATTCCCTATGTCACTAAACTATTCTAGACTATCCCTATGTTATTAGTATATTAGTCTAACTAAATACTAACTAAATAACTAGCTATTTGTTGTTAATAACTAACTATCCATTGTTAGTACTTATCCTATAGCTATTTCTAATTTTGTTAGTATTTATACATTGTTTTATTCCATGTGTAGAATGTATTTATGTTTTGTGTATCTGTTTTGTTATATTGTTATTTTGTTATATTGTGCTGCAATATGTTACTGTTGGATGTATGATAGCTACCAAAACTTCAAATCTCCTTTCTTCTTATAATATTCCTGAAGAAATCTTTACTTCTCTCCATTTTCTCCTCTTCTCCACCAAAGTTCTTGATAGTTATATGTGTAATGATGGATGTATATGAGTATGTAGTGCAAGAGGGGAGAGTAGATATTTATAGGCTCCAGCAGAGGGGCACAGAGGTTAATTAAATTAGGCTTCTAGGCACAAGGCCTCCTCCAATAAGAGAGGCCTCCTTAAGGCTAGAGCCTCCAGAAATGCCAAGGGAAGAGAAAGAGAGTCAGCCTAACTTACCCACGTGACAATTCAAAGGGAAGCAGTCTGAGGTCTCACCAGACATCCTTCAATACCAAGTTCAAAGCGCCAACCCCTCCATAGGAAGTTACCATCATATTTAAAAGATAGCATCTTTTGTCACTTCCTGCATCCACCTCCAATTTCAAGTGGACAAATGGCAGCCTCAACCCTGTTTTGGACTGCCCAAAGGGCAGTCCCTTGTTTTTGACTTCTTACTTACTATCATGTGTGGGTAACAGACCTTCTCCTCCCCACTTAATTCTGAGTTGGGTGGGGTGACATTATTTCGGTGGCTAGAGTCTAAACAAGTGAATGAGGGTGAGCTAATTCCATTCACACAGTAGTGATACTATTTACATTATCAAAATTCCTTTTGAACAACTTAGTCCATTAATTTTATATGACTGATCCTCTTCTTTGGAGATTCCTTTGAAAAACAAAGTCTTTATCAGTTCAATTTTTTAAGTCTTTCAGTCATTATAATGTCCATTAATTCCTGAATCAGAATATAATATACCTATTTTACATGTTAAAAAGCCAAAAATAGACCCAGATGGAAAAGCCCAATATTGATTTGTTCAAGATTTAAGAGCTATAAACAATCATGTCATAAAAAAGACATCCTGTGGTTTCAAACTCAAACACTATAATTTCCTCTATTCCCAGTACAGCCACTTACTTCATGGTAGTGGACTTGTGCTCAGCCTTTTTCTTGATTCCTATTCATGAGATTCCAGACATATATTTGCCTTTACCTGGAAAAATTCTTAGTGGATCTGGACTTGTTTGCCCCAAGAGTACATGGAAAGTCTCAGCCTTTTTGCACAGATTTTGATCCAAGACACAGGCAATATAAAATTTAAAAACAGCAAGTTAAGTAACTATGTGGCCTCACCAGATGCCAAAACATGTCAAGAAGATAGTAAACATCTTCTTTTAGAATTACATTAAAGGGGCCACAAGATCTCAAAAGAAAAGTTTCAGTGGTGACTCCCCAAAATGGAATATTTAGGGTTCATTTTAACTTCTGGTGCTCATTATATTTCTCCTAAGCGTGTTGAAAATATTCAAAAATTGAGTGATCCTACCACTAAAAACAGTTAAGAGCAATCTTAGGAGCAACAGATTTTTGTAGACTATGGATCCCTTGCTATGGGGAAATTACTAAAACCCTTATAACACTAACAAGAAATTCAGTCCCTAAACTGCTTAAATTAGAGCCAGAATGCCAATCAGCTGTCAAATCTAAAACAGGCTATCCTGTCTTCCCCTGCTCTAGGCATCCCAGATTATAACAAACCATTTACTTTGTATATACATGAGAGGAGAGGGGTAGCCTCAGGTGTTTTAACTCAAACTTTGGGACCTTATCAGCTTCCAATTGCTTATTATTCAGCCCAGCTGGACCAGTATCTTCTTATTTTTTTATTTTTATTTTTTAAAAACATTTATTAATATTCATTTTAACATAGTTACATGATTCATGCTCCTACTTTCCCCTTCACCCCCCGCACTCCCCCCACCCATGGCCAATGCACATTTCCACTGGTTTTATCATGTGTCATTGATCAAGACCTATTTCCAAATTGTTGATAGTTGCATTGGTATGGTAGTTTTGAGTCTACATGCCCAATCATGTCCACCCCAACCCATGTGTTCAAACAGTTGTTTTTCTTATATGTTTCCTGTCCTGTAGTCCTTCCTCTGAATGTGGGTAGCGTTCTTTTCCATATATCCCTCAGAGCTGTCCTGTGTCATTGCATTGCTGCTAGCACAGAAGTCCATTGCATTTGATTTTACCATAGTATATCAGTCTCTGTGTACAGTGTTCTTCTGGTTCTGCTCCTTTCACTCTGCATCAATTCCCAGAGGTCTTTCCAGTTCACCTGGAACTCCTCCAGTTTATTATTCCTTTGAGCACAATAGTATTCCATCACCAGCATATACCATAATTTGTTCAGCCATTACCCAATTGAAGGGCATATCCTCCTTCTCCAGTTTTTTGCCACCACAAAAAGCACAGCTATAAATATTTTCATACAAGTCTGTTTATTTATGATCTCTTTGGGATACAAACCCAACAATGGTATGGCTGGATCAAAGGGCAGGCATTTTTTTATAGCCCTTTGAGCATAATTCCAAATTGCCAGCCAGAATGGACCAGTATCTTCTTGACATGTTTTGGCATCTGGTGAGGCCAAGAGTAAATCATTCACATATTTACTTAACTTGCTGTTTTTAAATTTTATATTGTCTGTGTCTTGGATCAAAATTTGTGCAAAAAGGCTGGGACTTTCCGTGTACCTCTGGAGCAAATGAGTCCAGGTCCACTAAGGAATTTTTCTAGGTAAAGGCAAATATATGTCTGGAATCCTCATGAATAGGAATCAAGAAAAAGGCTGAGCACAAGTCCACTACCATAAAGTACTGGGAATAGAGGAAATTATTGTTTTTGGGTTTGAAACCACAGGATGTCTTTTTATGATATGATTGTTTACAGCCCTTAAATCTTGAACAAATTGATATTGGGCTTTTCCATCTGGGTCTATTTTTGGCTTTTTAACAGGTAAAATAGATGTATTATGTTCTGATTTGCATGGAATTATAATTCATTGCTTAATTAATGAATTTATAACTGGGGTAATTCCCTCAATAGTCTCTTTTGATAGGGGATACTGAGGAATGGAGGGAGCTAGCTCAACTTTCATTTTAATCTGAACAGGAACAGCTGATTTAAGTAGGCACACATCAGAAGATGTGGCCCAGAGAGACTTAGGGATATAGTCTGGGATTAAAGTTTACTTAATTGTTAAATTGCTTGTAATTCTGATTTTTGCCAGTAGATGGCTCTACTGGCTATGTTTTCCTTTGGCTAGAGGTTTATGGTCAAGGTGTGAGAATTTACAAATAAGGGTGTGGTCCCTTTAAGTACTTCACACTTTTAAGTATGTCACACCTCAAGATTTAATTAACTTTTGGGAGGACGGCAGGCTAGGAACCTTTTGTCTGAGGCTAAGTATAGGATTAAGTAGTTGCTAAGGATAAAAAAAAAGCTAGAATCCATGTGCTTCCTAAGTACATGTTTCCTCTTTTGGGTAAAATGCTAATTTTCTGGATTGGTCTATGGCAAAAGGAATTTTTATAAATTACTTTTTCCCTTTTGGGGACTCTGAAAGCCTCTCAAGGTAAAAAGGACCAGTTTTTTGTAGTTCCTGATTGATTTCCTCAGGTTTCACTTCTTAAGTTAATTCTAGAGACACGTGGGGCTTGGAAAAAGGAAATTAGTTTTTTAGGAGTAAAACAAGGCAAAAACTTGGTTATTTTCAACTTAACAATCACTCTTTCTAAGCTAAGCTCAAAAACTTTTCTCCAGGTTTTTTCCAGAGATTTTTTTTGAGATGAAATTGTTTGGGGCACAAGAGGGTCAATGGAGTAAGAGATCTAATAACTAGATTTGTATTCAAGTCTGGGCTTTACTCTGGCAGAACTCCAGAGGCCTAGCCAGAGAGCCTAAAAGTCTCTTAAATCTAGAAAGAGGTTTAGCCACTAGGACTTCTCCTAACCAAGGGCACCTCTGGAGCCCAAGGTGGTCAGCCTTCTTTACTCACCATATGTAGTTCTAAGGGAAAGATTTAAGAACAGTTTCACCAAGGTCTCAGTGTCCCAGGTCCAGTGTTCCTCCACGTCCAAGCAATGAACAAGAAGAGGTCCTTCAGATCCAAGACACAAACCAGAAGCACCAAAATGAACTCACTGCACTCTCTTTTAAAGGGACTTATTTTGCATCACTTCCTGTGCTTTCCTCCTAGTTTACGTGTCCAATCACAACAGATGCTTTTCTTAGGATTGCCCAGGAGGTAGTCAGTAAATTCTGTGTCACTCACTCTAGCACACGTGGGTCACAGACCTCCCAACTTTTGAGTTAAGTGGAGTTGTTTACACTTTTGGTAATTAGATTTGAGAATGGGCAAGGTAGATTTAATCTCATTATCACACTAGGGAGTACAGGACTTCCTGAAGCTGTTCACCAACTGCAGGAAAGATCCCAACTCTATCTAAATCTTCCTCTTCTACCTTGCTTTGCAGATCCACCTCCTCTATGGAGATCCTAATTAGTCCACAGGCTAGTTGAACTGTAGCTTCAAGCTTCACACCTCTCCTCCAAAGCAGGAAATTGTCAGCTCAGTCTCTCTGGACAAAACTCTTAACATTCTGGGCTTAGATTGTTCTCAGCCAGCCAAGTTGGTCTGCCTTTTACCTACTCATTACATAAGTCTATCTGTAAATTATAAATTACCTATAACATAGGTATATGTTATATATATCCCATCATGTTATATGTTATATATCCCCATATATTTTATATATCCCATCAATTGTGGAATGATGCAACAAATTACAGCACATGGATGTTTCATTGTTTTGCGGTCATGACCAACTCTTTGTGACCCCATTTGAGATTCTCTTGGCAGGGATACTTGAGTGGTTTTTCATTTCCTTCTTCATCTCATTTTACAGATGAGAAAACTGAGGCCAACAGGGTTAAGTGACTTGGCAAAGATATTAAAGTGGTTCCCCATTTCCTTATCCAACTAGTAAATGGCTGAGGTCAGATTTGAACTCATAAAGATGAGTCTTCCTTGACTCCAGAGAAAGAGGCATGGCACAAAAAGGAAAGGTAAAGAAAATGAAGAAAAGAAGAAAGCAAGAAAAAAAGAGAATCAAACACAGGACTAATTGAAAGAGATAAAAGAAAGGGGGAACCTAAAGGGAAAACAAGGGGAAGAGCTAAGTAACCAGATAAACAGGAAATTAATGGAATGGAATTAATAAGCAAAACTCCAAAGGCAAAGGGGTAACAAATGGGAAGAGGGATAGAGGGAAGGGTAAGAAAGATAGTAGGAATAGAAAGATTAGGGGGGGAAAGCCTTAGAAAAGATTGATCTTGAGGGCAGCTAAGTGACTCAGTAGATTCAGAGCCAGGCCTAGAGAGTGGAAGTCCTAGGTTCAAACCTGGTCTTAGACACTTCCTAGCTGTGTGAACCTAGATAAGTCACTTGACTCTTATTGTCTAGCCCTTACCACACTTCTGCCATGGGATCAACATGGGATCAACATTGATTCCAAGATAGAAGGTTTAAAAAAGAAAAGAAAATATTAACCCAAAGTAACTGAAAGGATAGCATACTATACTTTATAGAAGAAGAAAAAAATCACTTGGAAAAACCCAATATTAGACAGAAATAGAGGAAATATAAACCTTAATCACATAACTTCAAAAGTGAATCAATTAAACAATCTAATAAAATGATAAAAAGTGGAAAAATCTTAGGATGCACATGTATTGGAATTTATCTGCAGGCAGGGGTCATTGGAATTACACACAGCACAATACCAAACCCTTCATTCTGTTGCTTATTAGAAACACATTTACAAAACAAAAAAAGAACAGAAAAAGTTTTCAGTGAATCAAGAGAATCCAAAAAATCAAGGAATTAATGAAAAAAGGGAGAAGGAAAGGGACTTGGCAATACCAGATCTCAAACCATACTGAAGAATTATTCCGAGGGAAAGAGTCAAGATGATGGATAAAAAGCAGCTTTAAAGACTAGCTCTCCTCCCACAACACCTCAAAATAAGAAGTAACAGTAACTTTTCCAGACCAAGGTGGCTTAAGGAGACAAAAGAAAGATCTGTGGATTTGGGGGAGGGTGTTTGGCCAGGATAACATGCCGTAATATCTGTGGTAGAAGCAGGGGCATTGGGTAGAATTATGGAACCCACAGATTGAGAGAGGTCTGAGACAAGGCACAAGAAAGAGATCCAAGGGGAACCCTGAGCAAGCACTGGGACAGAAGCAGGTACCAACTAGTGATTCTGTCAACCATTACCCACTGCCAAGTTTCATTGCATCAAACCTGGCTGTGACTCAGCATGAAGTCCAAGAGATTTGGGAGTTGAGGGAGATGCAGGAGGTCGAGGGGAGCAGGGCTCTGATGCCTGGATAAGAACACAGAATGTCAGAATAAAGGGCAGTCCAAGTTCCTCTGACCTTGCAGAGCCTTTCACCAGGCCAATAGTGACTGAGTCAATTGGAGAAGGCTGCTGAAACTCCCAACCAGAAACAAGCTAATAGACCAAAACTTGGGTAAGGAAATTGCAGAATTTGGACCAAGAGGGCACTGAAAAGACCTCCCACTAAATCACACTATGTTGGGATCACAGAAAGTTTGTAGGTCCCCAGCTAGAGTGAGAAGAGCAGAAGGATTTAAGAAGACAGAAGCTCAGCCCAGACATCCTCCTCCCACCCCCAAGAAGTATGTAGAGTCCAGTTCTAACATAAAATCTGAAGTCAAGGAGGAGGCTGGAAGAATGAGCAAACCAAAAATGAGTTCATCCAGTAAAGGAAAAGGAAACTTAAGGCACAAACAAAGAAGAAGATAAAGACTTGAACATTTTACCAACAAAACCTCAAAGAAAAATTCAGCTTGTATTCAAGTCCAAATGGAATTCCTAGAAGCATTAAAGTAAGAATTCAAGATGATCATATATTTCCTAAAAACTTTATCAACACCAGGGGTGACAGAGGGATTTAGAGTAGACAGAGAGCCTAAGGGTGACTCGTTATGTTTGGATGATCTCACAAGTAGAATGGAATGTCTGGGGAAAGGAAATGCACTGGAAGAGGGAGAAAGGGAAAGGAAGAATGGGAAGAGTATCTGAAACAAAAGGAATACACAAAAGGGAGTTTAGACAATGAAGAGAACACAATGGTGGGAAAAGGGTTAAGAAAAAAGGGAGGTAATCAGAGGGAGGACAGATTAAGAAGAATTAGTCAGAGGCAAAACATAAACTTTAAAAGGGAATGAAGGAGGAGAAAGGAGAAGAAAAGTATGAGATGAAGTATAAGGATAAAGGAAATATATGATTAGGAATCATAACTGTAAGCATGAATGGGATGAACTCACCCATAAAACAGATAGCAGAATGTATTAGAAACCAGAATCCAACATTATATAGTTTACAAGAAGCACACCTGAAAGAGAAACTATGTGAAAAAAAAAAAAATAAGGGCTGCAGAAGAATCTGTTTTGCTTTAGTTGAAGGGGTTTTTTTAAAGGCAGGAGTAACAATCAGAATCTGAAACAGAGCAAAAGCAAAAATAGAGTCAGTTTAAATAAATGAGAAAAGAAGCTACATTTTATTAGAGGGTTCCATAAACAATAAATTATATGAATAATAAACATATGGACCAAATGGCATCCAAATTCTTAAAGGAAAAGTTAAATGACTTCAAGAAGGAAGTAGACAGGATAACATAGTAGTTGTCAGTCTGACTGATGGGGGTTTGAACCAAGGAGACAATGAGACCACAGTAAGGTAATATAGAAAAGCTTTGATGGAGGAAATGGGTAAGCCTGGGAGAATGGAAGGAAGGAAGCTGCAAGGGGGAGCCCAATGCCAAGAGAATTGGCTGGGGAGTCCAATCTGGGTGGAGGAACCATGAGATCTTCTAGCATTAGGGGGTTTCAAGGGTAATACAGCTTGGGTTGTCTCTGGGAAAGGTGAGCTACTTGGATTAACTTCATTTGATGCCCTTGAGAGGTGGGGAGTTTCATTCTCTGGGATTGAGGGGGGGGGCGGCGAGGGATGTAATCAAGTTATTATACATTTGTCCAAGTCTAACATGAAAGTTGTGGTGTTCTGCCAGATATTGCTAGAACTTTATATCCCACAGTCATCAGTTGAGGGGGTGGGGCCTCAATTTATCATCTGTTGGACCTAGATAATTAAAACCAAAAAATAAACAGGAATGAAGATAGAATTTTAGAAAGTTAGATATAATAGACCTTTGGATAATATTAAAGGGGAATAGAAAAGAGTATGCCCATTTCTCCATAGTCCCAGGTACACTCACAAAAACTGACTGTGTAACAAAGAATAAAAACCTCAGAAATAAATGAAGAAAAGCAAAAATATTAAATGCACTGTTTTTTACCTTAATACAATTCAATTAAGGAACTTTGAAGCAAAAATTAAAAATTAATTAGAAACTAAACTTAATAGTAGATTACAGTTGCACCAAAAACACATTATAGAAATGATCAATAATTTTATTAAAGATAACAACAACTATATGAGATGATATGAAAAATGTTTGATGCTGCCAAAGCAGTATATGATGGAAATTTTTTACGTAGTTAATTTGATTAAGAAAAACAAAGAAGAAAACTAAATTAAAAGTATAAGAAATGAAGAGGTGAATTCAGAGCCAATGAAGAAAACTGAAAACAATGATTAGGAGCTATTATACCCAATTATATGACAATAAAACTGACAATCCAAATGAAATGCTTGAATATTTACTGAAATATAAATTGCCCAGATGAACAGAACAGGAAATAGGATGCTTATATTAGAAAGAAAGTTGAACAAGCCATGAAATAATTTCCTCACTCAGAGATGGTGATAGGGAAGAAGGGGAAAAGAAGAAATGAGAAAAACCATGAAGACCAGATGGATTTGCATATGAATTCTACAAAACATTTAAAGAACAACCAATTCCTCTACTATATAAACTGAAATAAAAAAATAAGTAGAGAAGGAGTCCTACTAAATTCTTTCTATGACACAAATATGGTTTTAATGCCTAAATAAGAGAGTATTGAAACAGAGAAAAGAACAATTTTCCTAATTAATATTGATGTATAACTTTTAAATAAAAAAACAGTAAGGAGACCACAGCAATATATCACAAAGAATGTACACTGTGTCTAAGATGAATTTATGCTAGGAATTCAGGTCTGGCTAAGTTTTAGAAAAACTATATGCATAATTAACAAAAAATCTGATTAGTTCAAAAGATGCAAAAAAAGTTTTTCAAAAAAGTAAACACCCATTCCTGCTTTTTAAAAAACTAGAAAGGATAAGAATAAATGGACATTTTAATAATAAGCAAAGAAGGAGTCCTACCAAATTCCTTTTATGACACAAATATGGTACTGATTCCAAAGCCAGGAAGATCAAAAACAGAGAAAGAAAACTACAGACCAATGTCCCTAATGAACATAGATGCAAAAATCCTAAATAGAATACTAGCAAAGAGACTTCAGCAAGTGATCAAGAGGATCATCCACTAAGATCAGGTGGGATTTATACCAGGAATGCAAGAATGGTTCAACATTAGGAAAACCATCCACATAATTGACCATATCAACAAACTAACAAACAAAAATCACATGATTATCTCAATAGATGCTGAAAAAGCCTTTGACAAAATACAGCACCCATTCCTATTGAAAACACTGGAAAGTATAGGAATAGAAGGACCTTTCCTAAAAACAATAAACAGTATATACCTAAAACCATCAACAAGCATTATATGCAATGGGGATAAATTAGAAGCCTTCCCAATAAGATCAGGAGTGAAACAAGGATGCCCATTATCTCCTCTATTATTTAACATTGTACTAGAAACACTAGCAGTAGCAATTAGAGAAGAAAAAGAAATTGAGGGTATTAAAATAGGCAATGAGGAGACTAAGCTATCACTCTTTGCAGATGATATGATGGTCTACTTAAAAAATCCTAGAGAATCAACTAAGAAGCTTGTAGAAATAATCAACAACTTTAGCAAAGTTGCAGGATACAAAATAAATGCACATAAATCATCAGCATTTCTATATATTTCCAATACATCACAGCAGCAAGAGGTAGATAGAGAAACACCATTTAAAATCACCCTAGACAATATAAAATACTTAGGAATCTATCTACCAAAACAAATACAGGAATTATATGAAAACAACTACAAAACACTTTCCAAACGAGTAAAACTAGATCTAAACAATTGGAAAAACATTAATTGCTCATGGGTAGGATGAGCTAACATAATAAAAAAGACCATTCTACCCAAATTAATTTACCTATTTAGTGCCATACCTATCAAACTACCAAAAATCTTTTTCACTGAATTAGGAAAAACTATAACAAAGTTCATTTGGAATAACAAAAGATCAAGAATATCAAGGGAAATAATGAAAAAAAATGTGAAGGAAGGGGGCCTAGCAGTACCAGATATTAAACTATACTATAAAGCACCAGTCATCAAAACAATATGGTACTGGCTAAGAGATAGAGAGGAGGATCAGTGGAATAGACTTGGGGTAAATGACATCAGCAAGACATTGTATGATAAACCCAAAGAGAACAACTTTTGGGACATGAATCCACTATTTGACAAAAACTGCTGGGAAATTTGGAAAACAATATGGGAGAGATTAGGTCTAGATCAACATCTCACACCCTACACCAAGATAAATTCAGAATGGGTGAACGACTTGAATATAAAGAGGGAAACTATAAACATGTTAAGTGAACACAGAATAGTATA
>NC_058134.1:294432456-294539777 GCF_016433145.1 Gracilinanus agilis | reverse complement strand
TATCAATAAGCACATGAGAAAGTGTTCTAAATCTCTAATAATTAGAGAAATGCAAATCAAAACAACTCTGAGGTATCACCTCACACCTAGCAGAATGGCTAAAATGAAAGAAGGGGAGAGTAATGAATGCTGGAGGGGATGTGGCAAAGTTGGGACATTAATGCATTGCTGGTGGAGCTGTGAACTGATCCAACCATTCTGGTTGGCAATTTGGATCTATGCTCAAAGGGCTATAAAAGAATGCCTGCCCTTTGATCCAGCCATACCATTGCTGGGTTTGTACCCCAAAGAGATCATAGATAAACAGACTTGTACGAAAATATTTATAGCTGTGCTTTTTGTGGTGGCAAAAAACTGGAAAACGAGTGTATGTCCTTCAATTGGGGAATGGCTGAACAAACTGTGGTATATGCTAGTGATGGAATACTATTGTGCTAAAAGGAATAATAAACTGGAGGAATTCCATGTGAATTGGAAAGACCTCCAGGAATTGATGCAGAGTGAAAGAAGCAGAGCCAGAAGAACATTGTACACAGAGACTGATATACTGTGGTAAAATCAAATGCAATGGACTTCTGTACTAGCAGCAATGCAATGACCTGGACAATTCTGAGGGATTGATGGAAAAAAATGCTACCCACATTCAGAGGAAGAACAGCAGGAGAGGAAACACAGAAGAAAATCAACTGCTTGAATACATGGGATGATGAGGACATGATAGGGGATGGAAAGTACCACACCAATGCAACTTTCAACAATTTGGAAATAGGTCTTGATTAATGACACATGTTAAAACCAGTGGAAATGCATATCGGCCAGGGGAGGTGGGAGGTGGGGGGGGGGGGTGAAGGGGAAAGTAAGAGCTTAAATCTTCTAACCATGTTAACTTTTCTAAAATATAAATATTAATAAATGTTTTTAAAAAAAGAATAAATGGACATTTTAAATAAAAATAGCATCTAACTAAAACCAAGAGCAAGCATTATTTGTAATGGAGATAAGCTACGGACTTTTCTAATAAGATCAGAGATATCATATCACCATTACTATTTCATACTGTTAGAAATACTAGATATAGCAATAAGAAAAGAAAAGAATTTGAAGGAAAAAGCAAGAGAAGAGGAAACAAAACTGTCACTTGTTGCAAATGGTATAATGGTTTAAATAATCCTAGTCAAATTAAAAACTCATTGAAACAATGGACAATTTTAGCAAACCTGGAGAATATGAAATGAACTCATAAAAATCACCAGCATTTCTGCATATTATGAAACAAAAGCAGGAAAAGATAGAAAGAGAAATTCCATTGAAAATAACTACAGCAAGTATAAATTACTTGAAGTCTGCCTGCCAACACACACACATAAGAACTAGAGGAACACAATGACAAAAACACTCTTCCTACCAATAAAGACATGAAATAAGTGGAGAAATAATCATTGTTTGTGGGTAGACTGACCCTTCAGAGACATGATGTACTGAAGGAGAATTGATAAAGAATTGATCAGTCACAGGAGAGAGTGAAGTATATTTTCTTCTCTTTTGTTTTTCTTATTGTTGGCCTGGTTAGTGAGGAAATTATTTTGAGTATAGCCATGGGGTTTCATAAGATTGTAAGCTCTCTAATGGCAGTGACTGCTTCATGTCTCTTCTTATACCTAGCTTTTAATGCAGTGTCTGGCATATCCTGGGTGTTTTATAATGTGGATTGATTGGTTTTTCTGCTACACTCCTCCAGATGGAAAGGTTTTGAACTTGGAATGCAAACAGAGGCTTTTTTGGCATGGCTAAATAGGAAGTTTGTTTTACTTGGCTATAAACATTTGAAAGAGTTTTGCTTAATTTATTTTCACAATGTGAAGGAGTAGGGATGGGAAGGAGAGAATTAAGTGCTAAAAATGAAATGAAATGAAATTTTTAAAATTATGAAATTAGTTTTAAAAGATAAGGTGGAACCATATTATAAAGCACTTTAAAGATGAAACTGAGGGATTTTAATTTTGTGGTAGGGGAAATAGTGAGGTACAGAAAAAAATGTGGAAATTATCTAGGGATTACAAAGATTTGCTCTGGAAATTCAAGTGCTTGGGAATATTTTCATCAATAAATACTTTGAAAGGAAATCAGAAACATTAGAAGAGAATGGATGATATGAGAAGTGACCAGACATCTAAGAAAATGCCAGAGAACTATTTCTCAGGACCATGACTGGGAATATGAGAATCATGGACACTTGTCCAGGGAAAGGGAACATTTAATGAGAACTAGGAGAAAATGTTTGCCTAGAGACTTGTTAATTTGACTAGAAGGGCTTTATAAGTAAATCTAAATAGTCTAAATACCCTATTAGTATAAATTGTCTAATATTTAATTGTTTAGTATTTGATTGTCTAAATAGTACTATTAAATGAAATACTATTTAAGTGATTAGCCTATAGAAGGGAAAAGAGCAATAAAGATGTCCAGTAAACCATGTGGACAGAAGGACAGAAACAGTGCTCATGATGCCAAATATCATTGTACTAACATTAATTGGTACTTGGTATTTTAATTGAATACGGGAAGTGAGAAAATGTCTAAATCAAATGAATGAACTTGAACACTGAAGGTAATATGACCAGAATTTGGTAGAATAAAGATAGTTTTTTAAGTTTTTTATTTGTATATATTTTAAATCTAGTGTTTATATATTTTTTCAATTATATGTAGAAACAATTTTCCCTACCTCCCAATTTTCCCACTCTCCAAGAAGGAAGGTAATATAATATAATTATACATATATTCTCATATGTAATGTTGAAAAAGTAAAATTATGCCAAATGTAATATTTAGACATTGGTTTTGTAAAAATAACAGGGAGACTGTAAAACTAATATAGGCAATGGATTGATTAATAATTATACAAACTGATTTCAGATACTCTGCTTATTGTGCTTACAAAGTATCTTCAGTTTATAGCAGTGAGATAAAGCTCATAAGTGAACTTCCCTTCAGGGCCAGGCACAAGGATGCTAAAGAAACTCTTGTTATAGAAAAATAAACTATTTATTGAAATATATAAGGATAAAAGGGATTTCTAACTCTAAGGGATTCTAACTCCACCCAAATAAAACCCCCTTGTTCCACAAGGAATGGCTTCTCCTGTTTCCACAGCTACACTGATCCTTTCTGATCTGACTAACCCAAATTTTTACTATTCTAAATAAACTAACATTATTATCCTTATAATTCTTAGCTTCGCCTCCAAGTTTTAAAAGTAATAAGGGTTAGCTGACTGAGTCTCAGCAAGAAACAAGTTAGGACTCTGAGCCTTAGCAGACTCAGAGTTCAAACCAAAGACCAGGTCTTCTCAGAGCTAAAACAATCTATAAAAACAGAAATAGATAATCAATAGTGTTTCCCACGTTGGAAAAGGAAACCCTTAGCTCCTTTAGATCTTTTTCTCCTTTCCTTCTACTTCAGACAGTGAGAGATAAAGATGTTACCTCCTCCAACCCCTCAGAGACAGAGAGTCCCTGTGAGTGACCCTGCCAACTGCCAGAGACCAACTGCCCCTCCCTCAGTGTAACAGCCACACCTAGAGAGGGTAACTGCCATAGAAAAACCATTACACTGTCAGCATTTGAAATTGGCACTCTGTCTCATATCTGCTTCAAGCCAGCTTCTCTACTTCTTATCTCTAAACTAATATAAAAAGACAATTTCTAATAGCATCCTTACAGTTTGGAAATATATTACTTTAAAAATTTGTTGTGGTCCCCTTTTATAAAATAATTAACCCTAAAGTCATGAGGATGATAGTAGCTTTTAACAATTTGATTTTAACATAAATATAATCTAAGAAAGAAATAAGGAGGGAAGGAAACAAAAAAATATTTCCTCCTAGCCTGCTTATCTGTTCACAAAAGTGGGCACTTTGGCACCCAGGGCATTGTAGACTCTGTTAAAAGAGTATGGATAGGGCAGCTGGGTAGCTCAGTGGATTGAGAGCCAGGCCTAGAGAAGGGAGGTCCTAGGTTCAAATCCAGCCTCAGACACTTCCCAGCTTTGTGACCCTGGGCAAGTCACTTGACTCCCATTGCCTCCCCTTACCACTCTTCCACCTATAAGTCAATACACAGAAGTTAAGGGTTTAAAATTAAAAAAAAGACATAAAAAAAGAGTATGGATAACCCCTGGCATAATAACTACCATAGCCTCTAAAATGTGTGCAGCCTACCCCACCTGTCAAGCCTATAACCAACATGCCTTTCATGGTAAAGCTTTTGGTGGCTGTCCTCTGGCTTACACACTTTTTGAACCTTTACAAATTGACTTCATCACAATGCCAAAGGCTAGACATTATAAATTTTGTCTGCTCATAGTGAATCAGCTGACCAGGTGACCAGAAGTGTTTCCTAGTGCCCAAGTCACAGTGGCTTTTGTTGCCAAGGTGCTCTTAAAAGAGATAATTCCTTGTTTTGGCCTGCCAGCATGAATTGATTCAGACAGAGGAACTCATTTTACTGGTTTGGTTTTTGTCTTAGATTTATTCTTGTTTGGGGATCACTCCCAAATCCCATGCACCATATCGTCCCCAGAGCTCAGGCCAAGTTGAGAGAATGAATAGATATCTTAAGACTATGATTGGAAAATTGTGCACTGAGACTCATTTAAAATGGCCTGAAGTTCTCCCTCTAGCTCTCTTTTATCTTCAAAGCAGGTCCAGGGGAAATATACACATCTCGCCATTGTTAAAAAGAGGATGGGGTGAGAGGACACACACACACACACACACACACACACACACACACTGACCTCTGTGTGAGTGCTACTAATAGGAGAGCTATGCTTCTCCCACCTGACAGGCTCTGCTGGAATGAGCCTGCCAAGCTATCTCCTTTCAACAGTTGCCCAGGCAGGGAATCACTGAGTTGTGTGTGTTGTCAACTTCTCTAATTCCTCAACCTGGAGTTGGTTTGAATGTTGATATGGGCTATTAATGTGCTAATTGGATAACTCTATGAGTCTGACTGCATGACTGTCTTCCCCTTCCTAATAGCTTTAGCTATATTCAACACTCAGGAAAAGTACTTCAATCTTTGACTTGGTATCAAACAACTGTATTTACTTCTGGCTTAACAGGGTGAGGAACAAGGGAAAGGATAGAGGATCTGGGAATGCTACTGCTAATTATCTAAGGAGATGATCAAAGCTATAGAGGTTGCTGGATCAGGTAGAGGCTGGAGATTCTTCACCCTATCACTAACTCTGGCTTGACTTGGCCAAAGCCAAGCCAAAGAATAGGGAAGGCTGTTGATGATCTTCTTGAATGACAGTGGTACTGTTCTCTCTCACAGCTCTATTGATGATAGATATGATAGCTCTCTATGTCTCTCAGGCAAGGAAATTGAATTGCAGATATAGGGCCTACCCTCCCTCTCTTGAACCTCCCACCACCCAAGATTGCTCCAGAATGAACCGTCTTGTGCTGTGCATGATGGGAATTTATAGGGTTGGCTCCAACTGACTTTTGGCCCTGGCTTACAGCACATGGGTACATTCCGAGGTCTCCAACTGACAATCTTGTCACTCAAAGTAGTATCCATCTTGTCCCAGAAATTCATTATAACAACATTTGAGATGCTTTTTGAACATCCCCCTATACAGGCTAAGCCTTTTTCTTCTGCATACACATCATTACACACTTCTATTGCTTCATATATATAGGACTTATAGATCAAATTGCAAGAAGTCCATGAATCCGGAGCTGCTGTACAAGCAGTTATATACCCCATAACTCAACCATGTATCCTGAGTTGATTTGGCTGTTGGTCAACACCCTCCTTGGCAGGTGTGTGTGTGTGTGGGGGGGGGGGTTAGATTGTATAATTTTTGCAAAATTAAAGATTAAAAAATTTTTAGAGAGAAATTTCAGGAAAAGAAGCTCACTAACCCCCCAAATCAAGAATGTGAACTTTTTGAAGACAGTACCATAAAGAAACCTACAGAACCCAACACTGCATCAGAAGATCCAGAATAAATTTTGGGATATAGTGAATCGAACTGAAGGGGGTTGAACACATTTACTCTGAATGTAAACTCTTATGCCAAAGGGGATTGTCCTCAATTGGCTTTTTGTCAATGCACCTACCAATCATTGCTTTTACTCTCTTTCTCTTTTATTTCCCTCTTATTCCCAAATTATTGTAATTTCATCTTAGAAAGTGCAATATTATATGCACCTCTAATAAGAGATCTTTAGAGATATAAGCTGGTTATATGAAATAATTCATTGGGGAGACTAAGGCATATAAATCTGGGTGATTTTAACATGCTCATCTCCAAAAAGAATCATAGGAGGGATTGTATAAAGATAACCTCTTCCTTACAGGGTCATGAACTTTCTATTCATCAGAGCCAACCCATCAGCATAGCTGGAGTGCTCCAAACAGAGGTCACAGGTTAAGAGCCCTAGGAATATAGAGTTATAGGTCCTGGTCAGAGAAAATTTGACTGGTTCCTGAGATGTGATAGACCAGAACACAGGAAAAGGAAATGAGATTATGGAGGAGGACTCTTCTCTGGAGGTCTTTGGCTGGGGGTCTTTCTGCAATTTGGTGGTGGTGGATGGAGCAGAAGACACTCTTCTTTTAGTTTATTTGAAATTTTTTATTTGAATATTTTCCATGGTTACATGATTCATGTTCTTTCCCTTGCCTCCTCCTATACCCCTCCCATAGCCAACAAGCAATTCCACTTTCCAATGAGTAATTTCCATATTAATATTAGCATTAGGGTGATCACTTAGAGTCTACATTCCCAATCATATCCCCATCAACCCATGTGATCAAGCAGTTGTTTTTCTTCTGTGTTTCTACTTCCATAGTTCTTTCTCTGGATGTGAATAGCATTCTTTCTCATAATCCCCTCAGAATTGTCCCAGATCATTGCATTTCTCTTAGCAGAGAAGTCCATTACATTCGATTTTACCATAGTATATCAGGCTCTGTGTACAATGTTCTCCTGGTTCTGCTCCTTTCGCTCTGCACCAGTTCCTGGAGGTCTTTCCAGTTCACATGAAATTCCTCCAGTTCATTATTCCTTTCAGTACAATAGTATCCCATCACCAACAGATATCACAATTTGTTCACCCATTCCCCATTCAAAGGGCATCCCCTCATTTTCCAATTTTTTGCCACCACAAAGAGTGTGGATATAAATATTTTTGTACAAGTCTTTTTCCTTATTATCTCTTTGGGGTATAAACCCAGCAGTGGTATGACTGGATCAAAAGACAGACAGTAGAAGACAGTCTTCTGGACTGGTAAGATTAGGGTGATAGGCTAAGAGGAAATTTTTTTATTTCCTTCCTTCCTTATTTCTTTCTTAGACTATATTTATATTAAAATTAAATTGTTAAAATCTACTATCATCCTTGTGACTTAAGGGTTCATTATTTTATAAACAGTGACCACAATGATTTTTTTTTAAACCCTTGTACTTCGGTGTATTGTCTCATAGGTGGAAGAGTGGTAAGGGTGGGCAATGGGGGTCAAGTGACTTGCCCTGGGTCACACAGCTGGGAAGTGGCTGAGGCCGGGTTTGAACCTAGGACCTCCTGTCTCTAGGCCTGACTCTCACTCCACTGAGCTACCCAGCTGCCCCCCAGATTTTTTAACTAATATTATATTTTAAACCAATTTCTAAATATTACAGTTGGCATATTATTAATTTTTCAATATTACACACATAATACATATATCCCTGTTCATCATGTGAAATAATTGATTAAATCAGAGAAAAGTACATGGAGGAAATAAAATAAAGAATATAAATTAAAGAATATAATTTTATAAATGGTGACCACAACAATTTTTAACTAATATTATATTTCCAAACCAATTTCTAAATATATATTACACATATAATACATATATCCCTGTTTATCATGTGAAACAATTCCTTAAATCAGAAAAAAATACATGGAGAAAATAAAACAAATAATATAAGTTTAAATCTACATTCTGACTCTGCTTTTTTCTTCTATTGTGGTGAATATCCTTTTTTACTCTGAGTCCCTTAGTCCCGGATCCTTGCCTTGCTGATAATAGTTAAGTTATAGAAAATAGAATTTTAATTAGCCATTATGTACCTGCAGTGGTATGTGGCACAAAATTCAGGGGTGCAGTGGAGAAGACCACAGGTCTCCAACCCTTGAAAGGCTACTGTTAGAGATGATGGGGGTTGAGAGTGATGGAGGAGCTCAACTAGAGGGAGGTCACTTGTAGTGCCTGAAACTTCCTATTGAATCTCCTTATTCTTGCTAAACAAGAATCAAGATCAGTGGTTTACCGGAGTAAGGTTCTAAAATTTGACAGTGTCCCCTAAATTCAAGTGCCCAGCATCTCTGACAGAATATATGACAAGGAAAGGAAGAATATTTCTTATTAAGAGGAGACAATGTGGCAGAAGGGGTGGTTAAGAGGCACCATTGGAAATTGATGAAATGGAGGAGAAAATGTGGTGGAAAGTGCTTGGACAGTCTCAAAAAAGAAAGGAATCAAAATAATAAGATTGTGGAAATAAGATTCTCATACTGAAGCAATTATGTGAATAGCTAACCACTAAGATTTGGAAACCACCAATGACCTCAGATGGGTTAAAGGCCATCTTACCCCAAGGAAGAGAGTTAAATAAGATGACCCCTTACCCAGAGAGTTTTTGCTTGCCATGAAACTGAAATGATAGTTTCCATAAAAGAAAGTTTTAACTTGTTAGGCAAAGAATCTACAGGGACAAGATCCCCAAAGTAAGAACCTAAATAAAAAATAATATTCTGGGATTGAATCCAATCCCATCTGTTAAATTACTCTCTAGAATAATGATGAAACCTTCTCCCTGGGGCAGCTGGGCAGTGAAGGAGTCTAATATTCAGACCAGCAGCTGAAGTTGAAGGAGCGTGTAACTACTTAAGGGACACAGAAGTAGAAAAGTATGTTTTGGTTGCTCAAAGGCTTGGGGACTGTCATATGAGTGGGCAGGTAGGTCATTCTATATAAGGAGGAAGGATAAAAGAGGACTCAGGCTGACCAGTGTCTATCTGGTGCTCAATCAATACCTGTGGGGAGTTAGTGGTGATGATAGAGGCCACCGCCTATCACGTGGCATGGAGTCAAGGTAAGTTGATGTTTTCTTTCCTAAGTCCATCTAGTTTCCTTGGAAAAACCACTTGAGGAAAACTGTTACCCATGTAAGAGTAACCCATGTAAATCTGTCAACCAGAGGGTAAGCTCAGCCTTTCAGAGGGTCATAGAATTTAAAGACTGAGAAAGACTTTCAAGAACATTCAAGAACAACTCCCTCATGAGCAAATTGAGACCCACTGAAGGAAATTCAAAAGCACTTGCCCAAGGACTTAAGGATAGATTCTAGTAGAACTGGGTCTCCAGAACTTTTAACCTTCCTGCCAATGAAGAATGAAAAACTAAAGGAACAATGAAGGACACTGAATTTGTATACTCACAGGTGACCTCTGAGAAAGAAGTTTCAGTAGAGGAGGAAAGCCAGATGTCAGGCTTCAAGGGATTGAGAAGAGAAGGTGAAAAGAAAATACAGGTATTTATGCAGAGCGCAGGCTGCTCTGGATATTCCTGCCTGCTCACAGATCTAAAGTTTTGTCTAGGATTGTGTTGGAGCCAGCTCTAACAATTTGGGAGAGATAATTGTTTGATTTTCCATGGGACCATTTACAACTTCTCAAACTGTGGCTATAAATCAGGGTTTGATGTATTGTTCTGTTGATTGTCTAGACCTAGGAAAGTGTTAGTAACGCAGATTAAACTTAAAGTTTGCATGCATATTTTTCCCCCAGAAAGTCTGCTTGTTAAACATTTAACAGCATATGCCTTGACTTCTCTGTGCTCACTCTCAGCAGAAGTGCAGTAGAAGGCTCAGAGAATGAAGTCATCATCATCATCTGGTGACCATAGGCTTACAATAATAAAAATAGTAATAATCTTAATAATAACTGGCACATATGAAGTACTTAATGTTTTGAAAAGGGTTTTATATGAATTATTTCATTTCTGCTTCATAACATTTTTTTTCTGCTTTTGTCCAAATGAAAGCTTCTCCCTTTCCCCAGAAATGGGTGCTTGTCTCTCTAACCCCAGGTGCTCAGCAACTGCCCAGGAAGAATACAATCTCTACCTGTACCAAAGAATTCTATTTACTCACTAAGGTGTTCCTCAGTTATACACATTTTAAGATTGCCTTTCATCTGGGCATTATTTCTGAATTGGTCTGCTCTGTTCCTTGTAAATTAACATCTTTATGGAAATTCAAAAGGACCAATCTTGCAAACTGAGGTGGTGGTCTACCATGAGTATCAAAGTCATTCTTGCTGCTTGGGCCTTCTACCTGGTCTCTTCCTTCCTTAGTCCAACCTCCTTAAGTGCCTCGAGCTTGCCTGGGCTCCACATCACTTGCCTTGCTCCATTCTCTGGTCTTTTTATCTTCCAGGGTCTTGTCTATGTCTTTCCACCCTACAGTGGCAGACTCTGCTTTCCCTCTCTGCTGCCAGTTTGCTCACCTTCTGATCCTTTTCAGATCTTTCAGAATTTCAGAATAGATTCCCATTTCTTCTTTCTGTTCCTGTGACTTCCCATTGTTCTAAGGCTGACAGTGTCAGGTCAAGGAGAGAAGAGAAGAAATCAGGGAATAGGAAAAGACTGAATTTTCTGGAATTTTCTACTCAAAGCTAGGTATGTCCACTGGGGTCAATTAACTTTTAAACCCTTATCTTCTATCTTAAAATTAATACTAAGTATTGGTTTCAAAGCAGAGGAACCGTAAAGGCTAGTCAATGGTGCTAAGTGACTTGCCCAGGGTTACACAGCTACGAAGTGTCTGAGGCCAGATTTCAACTCAGGACGTCCACTTTTTATCTATTGAGTCATTTAGCTGCCCTGCGGCAATTAAACTTAATCGCTATTGCCCATCTTAGTCCTTCGTATATTTATTTAAAGTCCACTCTCACATCCATACAAAGTCCTCCAGGTTAAATGTCCTCAGTGCATTCAAATGGTTCTTGCTTCTCCTTCTCTCAGATCCCTCCTCTACCCAACACCTTCCTGGGAACATACCCCAGCCTGTCAGTGTTCTTCCCAAAATGGGGTGCATGCATTTAAACACAGCACTCTAGCTGATCTGACTGTAACACTGGGCTTCCATTCATGCAGACTCAAGAAAGTCATGCTTTTGCTGGCCATGCGACATGATGGCATCACGTTGGGTTTGCAGTGTCCCTTATGTTCCTTCATATTTTTTTCAAAGGAATTCTTTTTTTTCATGGATTTCATTTTTCCAGCCTTTTTAAAAACCAGAAATATTCAGAAATAACCATTATAGAATATCTAAAGACAACACAAAAACATGCCCATTACCTTTGATCTTAACATAATAGTATCATAAGTTGTTTTAGAGAGAATAAATTTGAGAGGCTGCAGTAATTATAAAAGCTGTTCTACTCTTCAAATTATCTGACATTATAAGCAGAATAGAATCTGTGCCTCCATCAATGCTTTCCTCTTCACATGTCACAGAAAGAGCCCAAAACACTTTACAAAATCCATTACATTTTAAGACCATTTCCAATATCTGTTTCTATAAATCAAGAAATCCATTTATTCAAGGTTACATATGGAAAATTAATCACACTAAAACCATATCTTTGAATTTTTGCATCTTATCTACAAGGACACTGTGAGACTCTGCTATTTGTCTCATTGAAATCCAGCTATACTATATCTAGAATATTCTTCCAGCTTGCCAGGCTATTAGTCCGGACAAAAAGGAAATTGAGCTTGGCCTGTAATGACCTAATGACCTTGAACCCATTCTGGTGTTTATAAATGGTCAATTTCTTAAGGGTTCACAAACCACCCTATTTTGATTGATGTTATCTGGGCAATGCTGGGCAACATATATACCTGCATTTATGTTCCTGTGTCCTATGTTTGTCCCTAATGAAGTCTGTGCTCAAAAGTAACTGAAGAATGTTACTGAGATTGCCAAATTATACAATGAGAATTCTACATCAGAAGCTCAGTTTCTATTCTATATAAGGCAAAATGCTTGGTCCATCCTTCCCCAAGCAATGTCCCTCTCTTTTTGAACTTACTGTTGAACCCTTCTTAAGCCAATTCAACTCTACATTGTCCTCTACCCTTGACTCCCTCCTTTCTTTCTTTTCACTAATCATACTGTGACACAACACAACCCTAGATTATCCCCCAACCTATTATCTGCTCTTCTCTTCCTCTTCAGGTGTAGCTGAACAAAGATGGAAGAAGTCATACAGCCATGCTGACTGGATCTACAAATATATATTATCTAACATCCTCTGGTCCCTCACTATAGCAAGACAATCCTTTTACTGCTCCATAATTCCTTCTCTATGCTATCTCCCACATCATCTAGACCAAACCTTCTCTTTTCTCTCAATCCTCTCACAATGCCCTGTTCCACTTTCTCAGCTGAGTAGCTTCTTTTATGCCTTAGCAAGAAAACTTACTTCTCCTCATTGCAAAGCCCCTTTAAATCATTACCATCCATTATATGCTTCACATCAGTCTCTGATGATGACCCTTTTCTTCACCAAACTCAACTCCTCATCATGAAAGCTTTATCTCTGCCTTTTTCCATCTTCTTCAGTCTCTCCCCATCTACTGATTCAAAGTATTTCCAACTCTTCCTCATCTTTAAAAAAGAACTAGAACTGTCTTCAAAATTTGAAGGATTTCAAAACATGAGAGGAATTAGACTTATTCATCTTGGGCATAACTAAAAGCAATGGTGTCCATCTTGTCCCAGAAATCAATATAACAATAGGAGGAACTGAATTCAAACTTGTCTTCAGACTTACTTAGCTGTGTGACCCTAGGCAAGTCACTTAACTGACTCAGTAAAATGAGGATAATAGTTCTTATTTCCCAAAGTAGTCATGAGGATCAAAAGTAATCATAATTAAATCATTTACCATAGTATCTGATATGTAGGAAACACTTCTTAAATATTAACTATCATTATTACCATTTGTGATTTGGTATAAATTTAAAAGTTTGCTATATAACTTATATTTCCTACCCGACTCAGAGAATACACTGTTTAGAGTTTCAAGTGAGATTCATATTACTATGACTATCCACAAATGCCCCTTTCTGACCATGCTAGATAGAGTAGATAAGTGGGGATTCATGGTCCATGCTTTTTAGTCTTTTATTTGTAATAAATACACTTTCTCTAAATAGTCACTGTTCTCCTGGAAAAGTTAGCTGAGACCATTCCATTTTCTTAATAAATTTCTAATTACCATCTAGAAATTGGAATTACTTTGTCATTATTGCAGTCTTAAAAAATGGCAATAATGGCTTACTGAAATTTCTTCTTCTTTTCACTTTGTATTTTGAGATTGTTTTTTCGAATTCTTGAAAGTTTTCTTTTATGATTTCCAAAAATATAATTTTTTTAAACCCTTAACTTCTATGTATTGACTCCTTGGTGGAAGAGCGGTAAGGGTAGGCAATGGGGGTCAAGTGACTTGCCCAGGGTCACCCAGCTGGGAAGTGTCTGAGGCCAGATTTGAACCTAGGACCTCCCATCTCTAGGCCTGACTCTCAATCCACTGAGCTACCCAGCTGCCCCTAAAAATATAATTTTAAGAGGAGCAGGATCTGATGTCTTCTTGCCTAAGCTGATTGTATCACAGAAAGCAAAGAATAAATAACAGAAGTAATGAGATGCTGATGTGTTTTAAAAGTTGACAATGCTTTTGAAAAGGCATTCCATGACACTTGTATGAAATGCTATTTCTTTCTGTGATAGAATTAAAGGGAACAACCTCAACATTTAAAATTTTTTTATCTCATCTCAATTCACAAAAATATAATTTCTCTTCCTCCTACATTCCTCTCATATGGGGAGGAGAAAGGGGGGAAAAACCTTTGTAACAAATATGCTTAGACATGCAAAATAAATTCCTTCATTGTCAATGTTCAGAAAACATATCCCATTCTGCATCTTTAGTCCCTCAACACTCTATCAGAAAGTGGCTAACATTTTTTATTATCTATCCTCTGTGTTGATCAGTATTGATTGAGTTATTCAAAATGTTCATTTTTACTACTTTGATGTTATACATATAAACTGTTTTGGTTTTGCTCACTGCATTCCATGTATGTAAGTGTTCCTAGGTTTCTCTGAAATCAACCCTTTTACCACTTCTAATAGCAGAGCAGTATCCATTCCCCAGTCAAATTATTATTCTCAGTTCTTTGCCACCACAAAAAGAGCTACTATAAATATTTGTTTAGCCATGGTTCCCTTTCTTCTTGCCTTTATCTCTTTGGGGTATATGCTTCCTACTGGTGTTACTGGGTCAAAGATTACTCATAATTTAGTGACTTGTGAGTTGCAAATTGAAGAAGCTTCACTGTGCAACCAAAAATTGGATATACTTTTACACTGCTTTAAATTAAACCTTTGGCATAAATTCAGGGGTGCTCAAAGGCAGGGAATCCAAACTTAGAAGTCAGAATGAAGGAGTAACTGAAGCCCCAGAAGCAAATTGTTCATAGAGGATTAGAAGGAAGCACAAAGGACTTAGTCTCACAGAAAGAAACATGAAATGCACAAAATTAGAAACAACCCCATACCAAATACAGGCTCTTTGGACCCAACCTGTGGTAGAGCCTTTGAGCTCATACGTAGTGATGCCATTTTGGTCCTTTTCAAGTAAAAAGGACAACAAACAACCAACCAATCTCATTATCCATCATCTCATTCTGAAGAGCAGCTTCTGGACTAATAAAAGGTACTGTGTCAAACAAGGAGCAGAGACACAAGCTCCAAATATAGAGAAATTTATTTGAGGAAATAGTTTCCAAAAACAACTTCTATCTGGCAGGGAGGAAATAAATTAGATGTAGGCTCAAGGGGGAACTAATCCTGGCAACATGAGCTGACCTATGGTGAGAAGCAAACCCAGATGTACAACTTGAAGAGGTGCTGCATACAAAAGGGAACTTGATGAAGTCTCTACAAAGAGAGAAAAAGCATTAAAAGCAATCAGTATCACAATTGTGACTGTTTTGGCCATATCTATTGCATATATGTGAACTTCTTCACCATGGTACTCTAAGTTTCTGCCCACTCTTCCCATAGATATTGTGCAATTGGGAGGAAATATGCACCAAGTTTATGGGAGGAATGTTTTGTAGTTACTGTTATTACTAAGTTCTTAATAAATACCTTTGCTATAAGTTAATTGTGTCTTTTCACTGACTGTTGCTGGGAAGTATACTGCTGGGGGCCTTTAAGCTATAAAGTTGTAGTAAAAACTCATCAGTTATCCTTAGAGCACTTACCAGTAGCCACCTTCTGGAGAACAAACTCACACGTGTGAATGGAATTTGATGGAATAATTGAGAGAGGGTGCTATATAAGGTTTAAATTCTTTTGTTCCTCTAAATTTTTTATAATATAAGTCATTTGTTTATTAACACTGTTACCTAATAGTTTTATTAAGATTGTCATGCAATAATTCATCTTCCAGGTCTATCCCTTGAATCAGCATTTTTCCAGATGTTCGGATAATTCCATTATTTTTTAAATTTTGATTCCAGCTACTCTGCATTGTGTACGGTTTTGTTTTCTACAGTGGTAAGTGTCTTGTTTTTTACATCTATGGATTTTTTGAGGGTTATTTTATCTTATCATGTTCTAACACTGGATTAAAATCATTCTACCTCCTCAATAATGCCAATGGTCACTGTTCATTCCAATATTGGCAATATTCTTCAGCAGCTACCAGAGTGTTTGCGGTTTTTTAAAGATCTTTTCATTCTAGCTTGAGTTCTTTCTGTGATTTCTTTTACTTTCTACACAATTCTTTTATATTTGATACTATTATTTTCTTGGCTAGTTTCTCTAATTGTATCATTTCTCAATTTGAAGACAACTCTGAAGATTGTTTTGATCTGCATTGTTTCTCTTTCCATATCTTTTGTTTTGATATTTTAGTTTTTTCTTTTTTAATTATGTCATCACATTTCTTCATTATAAAGGAGTTTTCTTCATCTCACTCATTCTATTTTGACTTGGTTTATTTTTTAAAAAACCCTTATCTTCTGCCTTAGAGTCAATACTATGTATTGGTTTCAAGGCAGAAGAGTGGTAAGGGCTAGGCAATGGAGGTTAAGTGACTTGCCCAGGGTCACACAGCTGGGAAGTGTCTGAGGCCAGATTTGAACCTAGGGCCTCCCATCTCTCTCAATCCACTGTGATATCCACCTGCCCCCTTTTGCTTGCTTTATTTTTCAACCATTTTCCTTCTTTTTATCGTTTCTATTTCAGATTTTTCAGTGGTAATGGGAGGGGGTTGCCTCCCTTTAAATTTATTATTATTACTTAGTCATCTTTCCTAAAAAGCCACATCCTTAATTTTTTATAAATAATTTCTGCATATTATTTTGAGTATGGAAAGTATACATTCATAGTCTTAATGATAGCTAGCTAGGGCATAAATGATGTAATTAGTAATTCAGCTACTGACAACTGGCCGATTTATTAAATATCTATGATGTGCAAGAGTTCATGCAGGTACTGGGGTGATACAAAAATGAAAAATATGAAAAAGACACAATTCTGTACCTTAAGAAGTTTATGCTCTAGTAGCACATATAGCAAATCACAAACAAAATACTGTAGAAGAGGAGGATGAAAGATATCATTTCCCCTTCCAAGGAATATTTCATGGGGAAAGTGGCATGGAGGACCTGGATGAATACATCCAGCTTTTTTTTTTTTTTTTTGACGAACAGACAATAAGAAGGAAAGAGGTGCAGGTCATAGAGAAGAGAACAATGGAAGTAAAAGGATAAAGGCAGGAAGGAAATGTCAGAATGAGAAGTCATTTTTGAGGAAAATAAATGTGTCTCTTTGTTTGTTAGTTGTTTTTTACCAGACAGACCAATAAAGTTACCACTGAGGAACTTCCTCTACCAGTCCAATTTGACACTCTCTGTGCAATCTATAGTCATTTGAAAAGGGCCAGAACTCAGCCCTCTATATTCATAGCTCAAAGAGAGAACTGAGATATCAATAACACCATGTCCCAACATTTAATTCAAATCATCTCATTTCCTCCATAATGCCAATGGTCCCTTACTATTCCATCCATCACTACTCTATTCCTTTCTACTCCTGCAGCATCTTGAACACACTATTTAATGCTTAATTCTTTTCTTGCATTATTTTTCTTCCAGAAGCTTTTCCTGTGTCTCCATCTTGTCTCCTCAGAAAGCTTATGACCCTAAAATGGCAGGGAAATGTCTTCAGGGACTTATAGTTTATATAGTTAGTTAGTTAGTTCGTTAGTTAGTTAGGAACAGTGTTGAACACCTACCAGTTGGTCCATAAAGATTTGTTGGGTGCATGATGTTTGTTTGTTTGGTTGGTTGATGTGCTTTTCTATTTCTCAGGGAGAGATTTTTCCAGAACAAATGATGCCAAATAATCAGACCACAGACCCAGAATTCATTCTTCTACCATTTCCCAGCAGCCTTCACACCCATTACATCCTAGGCTTTATCTTCCTATTGATCTACTTTCTCACCTTAGCTGGGAACCTTTTGATAATGGCAATCATCAAGATGGATTCTCACCTTCACACTCCCATGTACTTCTTCCTGGTGAATTTATCTTTTTTTGATCTCTTTTATTCTTCAGTTATGGTGCCAAAGTTGGTTCAAATACTCCTGGCCAAGAGGAAAACCATCTTCTTCAGTAGATGTGTAATACAGATTGGACTAATGTTTTTTATTGCATCTTCTGAAGCCTTTCTCCTCTCAGCCATGGCCTACGACCGCTACTCAGCCATCTGCAACCCTCTGGTTTATGTGACAGTCATGAACAAACAGTTCTGTATCTTTCTGGCCTGTGGTTCTTGTCTACTTGGGGTCACCAACTCCCTGCTCAACACCCTGCCTCTGCTGAGGCTGCACTTCTGTGGCCCCCGCCTCATCCACCACTACAGCTGTGAGATGCCTGAACTCTTACCTCTCTCCTGCACTGACCTCTTCCTGAACAAAATGATCTTGTTCACTACCTTAGTTATCTTTGGGTTTGGCTGCTTCTTCCCCATCCTGTTTTCTTATACCCGAATCATCTCTGCCATCCTGAAGATCAGCTCAGCCTCAGGCAGAAGCAAAGCTTTTTCTACTTGCTCCTCCCATGTGATTGTAGTAACCTTGTTTTTTCTGACAGGTTTGGGTCGATATTTGAGCCCTGCTACTGGCTCTATCCTGGAACAAGTCATCTCCCTGCAGTATAGCACTGTGACACCATTATTGAACCCCATCATCTATAGTCTGAAGAATGTGGAAGTCAGAATCGCCATAAAGAAAATATTGGGGAAAAAAAAGTTTCCTCTCTAATTCTTATTGATTAAAAACTCAATCAGCCATGGTGCTTATGAGTAGAATCTGAGAAGTCCATCAGAGCTGTGACTTTCGATACAGAGACTAGGAATACTTTCAGCTCTCTGATGGCCTTGGAAATGGGATGGACCAAAGAGATGACAGAGATGACATAAACCAATCTGCCTTGTGCCTTGAATTTATTCTCTCAAAGAAATTTAAGATTCTATTGGCACATAAACCCTAACAATCAACTGTGAACCAGTATTAGAATTTTTATTTATCGTCATTGTCATGCTAGTGCTACCATTTTACCAATTCTGCAACTGAGGCTTTAGGAGATTAAGTGATTTATTCTAGTTCACACAAATGCTTAAGGGAAGAGTTAGGATTGCACTTCAGGTTTTCCTTTCAGAATCCAGTTTTTTTAAACACTTACTTTCTGTCTCAGTAACAACTCTAGTAATAATTCATAGTCCTTGAAGCCCTTCTGTCTTAACAACTCTAAGACAGAAAAGCAAAGGCTATGCAAACAGCTTAGGTACCTTGTCCAGGGTCATATAGCTAGGAAGTGTCTGAGATCACCCTGGAACTCAGGTCCTCTGGACTCTAGACCTGGCACTCTATCCATTGTGCTATTTAACTGCCCCCAGAATCCACTTTTATTTTCACTGTACAAAGAATATCAACAATTCTTGTTCCCTAAGATACTCAGGTGGTCCTAACCTACACGAGTCATTTATTTATCCTTTCAGTGAACATTTAATTTGCATTTCTGTTCTGTGCAATGCACGGCTTGATTTTGTAAACCCATCTTTTCCTATTTTATTTTGGATGTTTCTTTGTTTTCCTAGTCAAAACTTTTCTTTGGAAAAATTAAAATTTTATGTTTCTTAAGGAATTTCCAAAAAGATAGATGAGCAAGATGACCCAAGTGATGTCTATCCCTTCAGTATATGTATATGTAAAGGAGCTATGAGCCCATCATGAAAAGGTTCCCTAACCTGTTCTCTTCTTGCCTGCCAACATGTAAATCTTAGATATACAGATTTATAAATATTAGATAAAGAGACAGACAGACAGAAAGAAATATAGATGGACGGATGGATAGATAGATAGATAGATAGATAGATAGATAGATAGATAGATAGATGTTAAGGGGTCAGCATGTTTTGAGAAGAACCAAGCAGAACAAGGGGTCTGCCACAAGTTCAAATTTTATTGAGAATCCTTGCCAATATTTATAGAAAAGTTTTCTCTGAAAACTAAAAAGAACATTACAGCATCATTGACCAATCATAAGCTCTTAAGCAGTACATCCTTCTTAGGAGTGTAACTTTCTCACAGAAAAATTTTTTGTGAAAAGACTCTAACCATAACATCTCTAAGGCTTTACTACAAATCCAAACAACTTGAAGAATATTGACAATAACTTGAGAGTATACAAGAATTAGATGAAAAGGGAGTCTAGGTCATTTGGTTGACATTACATAAGTTTCTTTGGTTAGCAACACAATGAACAGCCCAAGGATTATTATGAAGGAGTCTTTCAGGAAATGTCTATATTTTTGTTATAGCTAGACAGTACTGTCTGAGCTGCTATTTTGAGATCTTGGCCTTGCCATGAGAACATAGACAAACTCATAAGTATGTCTTTTATGGCTACTTTTCCTCAGCAGATCCAATTTGTCTTTAGGTTTATTTGTATGTCTAGATAGATAGATAGATAGATAGATAGATAGATAGATAGATAGATAGATAGATAGATAGATATGAATTNATAGATAGATAGATAGATAGATAGATAGATAGATAGATAGATAGATATGAATTGCTCTTGCTAGCATAAATGCCATTATTATCCCTCTTTTTGCAATAGATACCAACAGACCCCAGGCTATATTCTTTGTCTATTTCTCCTTCAGTAGACCCAAAGTCCCTCTAAATTTCCTAAGGACTCTTACTACCAGAAAACAATGGGACATGGTACAAAGAAACTACATTTCCCCTGGTACTAGGGGAGGTATTTCTGTAAAGGTACTACTGTGCTAGTGAGGCACAACTGTAAATAAGATCATTCCTTTTCCCAATGACAAAAGAATGAAATTGGTAAAAATATCAAGAGAAGAAAAAAGAACTAAGAAAATCTCAGGTCAAGATGATGAACAAATTTAAAAATTAGGAAATATCCATGTTAAATACAGACTATTGTACTGATAACCAGGCAGACCCATTTGAGTTGCCATCACCAAAAGAAAGAACAAAAAGGACTTGGATAAACTCTTCTCTCACTCAAGGAGCTCAGACTACATGACCAAAAAGGACAAGATGTTCTCCTTCAAGAAATAGAACATGTTGTCCATTGGAGTATAATACAAACCATTTGCCTAATGCAGGTGACCCAGAAGCCTATCTCAGAAATCAAGCTGAAAACAAACAAAATCATGTTCTTCTCCAATGAGAAGAATGTAATCCTGCCTTTTGTAATTGCTCCATATATTTGAGGATGGAATAGGGTAACCCAAAACAAAGGCAAATGAAAAAGCCATCAAATTCCTCTCTTGAAAAAGTTGGGAGCACTGGGAGTCTCACATACTTCGCACCCTCAAAACAGAGATATGAAATTCCAAACATATTTTCAAAACACAACATATTTCCAAACACAAATTCCAAAAACTCATTTGACCTAAAGCTACATACAAAAGAATGAATTGGATTCATTTGTTAACTCATTGAAATTATGGTTTAGCATTTTTTCAGCTTTCTTTTAAAAATTTTTCTGAGTCAGAATAGGGCTTAAAGATAGTTTTAGTTTCTTAATTTTTTTAAAAAAAGTGTTTATTACTCCATTTTGTTTTTATAACTTCCAATTTTCCCTTTTCATCTCTTCCTCCACCCTCACTCCCAGAGGACCATGCTTTATAACAAAGAATTTTAATATCATACTTATTGATATCAAAGAATGTTTTAAAGAAGAAAGTAGGTGTAAAATCAGCACACCAACTCATAACATCCCTAAAACATCTGACAACATATTCAACAAGTCTCAATTGAGATCCTTCTCTTTTTATTTTAGATGCATCAATTTTGTTTGTGCAAAGTGTTATGGTTAAAAAGGTTCACAAAATTGTAATAATTCGAGTGAAATTATGAGTCTGTTAGTAGCTTTCAAATTTTAGTTTAATCAACATAGAGATAGTAAAGAGAGGGAAATGTAAGAAGGAGGTAGAGAGTTGCCTAGCCTACCACCCTGAGTGCTGTTCCTATGAAATGAAGCTCACCCCTGACAGGGTTCCAGCCAGAAGTCTGGGAGAGTCTCTTCAGCAAGAGTCCCCAAAGTAAGCATCTCCAGCAAGAGTTTCACCAACCCAAGAATGTGTCTTCAGTCAGAGTCCCTAGAGCCAGAGAATCTCTTCAGTCCAGTTCACCAATGCAGGAATGTGAATCCTAGTCTTTACCTGAATCCAAATGGGAATTTGAATGAAATACTTTCTGCTGGGTCTCCCCTTATAAACAGTTTTTTCCAACCACTAGTTCTCCAACAGCACATCTCAGGAACCAATCATAGTTCCTTAATTTGCCTGGCAAATGATTTTTGTTACTATTTTATTGCATTCTGAAAAGTATCTCTTTTGTAATTTGATTAGTATAGCATAAAAAATGTGAATTAACTTTGGTAGCATTGTCATTTTATTGGAGTGGCACAGTGAGCACTTAATATTTCTTCAGCCATTTATTATGGTCTTTCTTACTTTAAGGAGCATTTTGATCATTTAGCCTATATAAACATTGAGTGTGCTTTGGTCAACTGACCCCTCAATACATTTTTATCAACTATGAATAATATTTCTCTTTCTTTAATTGCTTTTTTGAAGACAATATTATTTCCCATTCCTTTTCTGTGAATTATATCTAATACATTAGAAACATTGTGATGGAAAAATAACTTCAAATTGAATGATTTTCATAATCGTAGTAAGCCTTTGGTAAATAATTATGCAACCCTTAGCAACTCACTTAATCTCCTTCTGCCTCTGTTTCTTCACCTATAAAATGAAAGTGTGGGACTCTGTAATTCTAAAATGAATGCCAAAAGTCAAGAGGTCAAGTACTTCCCACCAAATCTATAACAAAGTTAAGAATTCTTCTGAAGAAAGTAAAAAGATCCCCATATAAGAAATCACATGAATTTGAACCATTCATTTTGACTAGAGATAACCTGAAGGCAATTCATAAATAAAAAACCAAGACTCAGAGACTAAGATGTATCATTTCTACATGAATAACAAAACCATTGGATTCTTTATATCTAGCGATTAATCCATCTTTCAATATAATTAATATAGAGAAAGACTATATATATGAATATAAGAAAATGCCTATAATTTTGGTTAAGAATGGAATGACACAAAGGACCCAGGGAAAGGAGGGAAATAAAATGATTATGAGATTCCCACCAGATCCAAGAGTCATGGCAACCTTGAAACCAAGATTCCAGGTGGGATGCTGCTGCCTAATTCAGCAAAGAAGCCCAAAGAAAACACAGTGGCCTGGGACACAAACCCAAGAGGGATTTACACTTGGGTTTGTGACTGTGTTCTATAAGAACTGAACTAAACTATGAACCTAATCCTCTTTCCTTCCCCAGAAACGGCCATCCACAAGTTCTGGAGGAAGTGGGTTTATTTTTTTTTTTTTAACCCTTGTATTTCGGTGTATTGTCTCATAGGTGGAAGATTGGTAAGGGTGGGCAATGGGGGTCAAGTGACTTGCCCAGGGTCACACAGCTGGGAAGTGGCTGAGGCCGGGTTTGAACCTAGGACCTCCTGTCTCTAGGCCTGACTCTCACTCCACTGAGCTACCCAGCTGCCCCAGGGTTTATTTTTTATTATACATTTGAAGTAAATCTTTCTTGGTAAAAGCCAATCTGGTAGGGCAGCTAAGTGGCTCAGTGGGTTGAGAGCCAGGTCTAGAGAGGGCAAGTCCTAGGTTCAAATCTGGCCTCAGACACTTCCAAGTTATGTGACCCTGGGCAAGTCACTTAACTCCCATTGTCTAGGTCCTTATTCCTCTTCTGCTTTGGAACTAACACACAGAATTGACTCTAAAATGGAACTCGAAAAACTCTAAGGTTGTTTTTTTAAGCTAATCTTACTGTTAGTAACTAAATAGAACTGGGTTATAAGAGGAGACCCCCTACAATTGGAGGAACACCATCTATGGGTGCTAAAACCACTTGCAAAGAATCTAAACACCCTTTGCTAATTCCATTAAAGGTGCAACAGAACTATGGAGGAGGGCAATTGGAACAAGGGTATCAATCAGTTCTGGAACATCGGAAGAAAAGTCAGTACACAAAAAATCCAGAACCATCAGGAAATAGGCTAACAAGATGTTCCAACAAAACAGTAGCAGTGGTTACACATGTAGTGAGATGAAGTTACTGATGCTATACATGTAATTTTTGCCTTGCATGTAATTGTGTGATGTACTTTGTATGATTTTTCAGGGACTGAAAATTTTGGGCCCCAGAGAAGAATGTATCCTAAAGATGCTTAGACCTAGGATCACAAAGCTTTGAATTCTGGAGCTAAATCTTTAATGAGATCATAGAAATGTTTGGTAAAATGTTCTGGAGTATAGAGAATCCCTAGAGAAGACAATTAGCTTGCAGGGATGGTTCCATGATTGCAAAGGTGGTTTTCCATGGGCAGAGCAATGAACTACAGCTAGGGATTCAGGTAGCTGGAGAGCAGAAAGAACTTCATTGATGATTTCTGCATTTGTTATACATTTCTCAGATGAGGTTAAAAAAAATCTTTAGAGTCATAGCATACTCACTGTATGCCATATTCCAAATGCATATCTAGATTTATAGATGTATAAATTGTTGCCTTCTTATCTTTGGCAATTATACAGGCATGTTTTAGAGCTATCAGTTCTTCACCTTGAGCACTTATATTTGAGGGTAGTGAAGCTGACTACACAGTGGAAAATTCCTTTGACTACAGCAGCTCCACTATAGCATATGTCATCCCTCATGAAAGAAGAACCATTAGTGAATAAAACTAAGTCTGGGTTGTCAAAAGGAGTGTCCAAGAGATTTATCTTGGGGTTTTTCAGACATAGACACTAATGATTCACAACTGTGCAATGGATCTCCTGAAACTGGTAAATCTGGAAGCAAGGTGGCAGGGTTAAGAACTGTATAGCATTTTAATGTAATATTTTCATTACCTAATAAGAGTACCTCATACCTTGAGAGTCTTTGATCAGAAAATGCCTGTGTTCTGTGCCTTAGCAAAAATGCTTCAACTTCATGTGGACACATTATGGTTAATGGGCATCCCAATACTAAATCAGTAGATTAGTTGCTAATAAAACTATGGCAGCTGTGCCTCTAAAACATGGTGGTGCTCCTGAAGCTACTGGGTCCAGCTGGGCTGAATAATAAGCAACTAGACACTGAATAGGTGCCAAAGGGTGAGTTAAAACACCTGAACCTACCCCTTTCTGTTTGTGTACATACAAAGTAAATGGCTTTTTGTAATCTGGAATGCCTAGAGCAGGGACAGACAGGACAGTCTGTTTTAATTTTGAAAGAGCTAACAGATATTCTGCCTCTAATCTAAATGATTCAGGGACTGAATTTTTTTGGAGATCTATAAGGGGTTTAGTGATTTCTCCATAGCAAGGGATCCACTGCTACAAAACCCTATTGCTCCTAAAATTGCCCTCTACTGTTTCTTAGTGGAGGGGGCGCTCAATTTCTGAATATCCTCAATGTGCTTAGGGGAAATGGAGTGGGAACCAGCAGTTAAAAATGAACCCTAAATATTCCACTCCAGGGAGACACCACTGAACCTTTACCTTTGAGACCTTGTGGGCTCTCCTATGTAGTTCTAAAAGAAGATGTTTGCTATCTTCCTGGCATACTGTGGCATTTGGTGGTGCCAAGAGCAAATTGTATCAAACATCTCTCCTGAAAACTAATATTTTCTAAATCCTGTTTTAAAATTTGTGAGAACAATATAGGACTATCTACAAACCCTTGTGGTAGCTGGAACCATGTCCTTGTGAGCCCTTCCAGGTGAAGGCAAATATATTCCTGGAATTGTCATGAATAGGGATTGAAAAGAATGCTGAGCACAGATCTATCACAGTAAAATATGTGGCTGTGCTGGAAATAGAGGAGATAATTGTGACTGGGTTGGAAACAACAGGATGTCTTTTTTATGGCATGATTATTTACAGCCCTTAAATCCTGCACAAATCAATATGTAGGTCTTCCATATGTCCCTAATTTTGACTTCTTTACAGGTAGAATAGGTGTATTATATTCAGATTTGCATGGAATTCTTTGCTCAATTAATGAATCTATCACTGGGATAATTCCCTCAATTGCCTCTTTTGATTGGGGATACTGAGGAATGGGAAGAGTTAGGCCATCTTTTCTCTTAATTTTGACAGGAACAGCTGATTTGCGTAAGCTTACATTGGAAGAAGTTGTGGCCCAGAGAGCCTCAGGTATATCAGCTGGAATTGCAAAGGTGGGAGGTTCCTTTACCTCCTGAATGTCGAAAAGAAATACAGAAAGCAAATTTAAGCATTCCTCGGGCAATTCTAGTGTCATAGAGCCTTCTTAAGAGCATGTTATTGTGCCTCTAAGTTTGCATAAAAGATCTCTCCCTAACAAATTTATAGGGGAACCAGGCATTAAAAGAAAAGAATGTTCCACTGAGAGGGGTCCCACAGACATCATTCGAGGGGAAAGCTTTGGGACCTTTAGAGGTGCTCCTGATATACCTACTACATTTAATGAGCCAATAGAATTGCATTCAGAATCATATTTACTGACCAATACTGATCTGGAAGCTCCAGTGTCTAACAGGCAATCATAATACATGTTCCCAACCTTCAGGGTTACATGTGGTTTGTCATTATGGGGAGAGGGGGTGGAGAATGGATTGGGATAACTGGCGTTAAAATATCAGGGTCTGGGAAATCAAAGCCTTCACTCGCTGATTCCAGAGCCCTTACTTCCTGTCACACCTTCATTAAGATCTGTGGCTATTTCTCTGGGGTCCCCCACACTGAAGAGGATTTCCACCCTGATAATAGTGTGAAAAAGCCCTATTTGGGGTATTTTGGTGTGAATTATATTTTGCCTCATTCAAATTTTTATTTCTATAATTGTCATTATTTCTAAAGTTGTTATTATTTCTATTTGCCTGATTCCACTTCCTACAGTTCATCATTACCTAACCCCTTTTTCCACAGCAGTAACACATTAATGATTGATTTCTGGATTCCTGCAAAGGGACTATGGCAACTCTTTGATTTGCTTTTTTCTTTTTTCAATTTTTTCAGTTAAAGCTTTTATTTCCTTTCTTAATGCCTCCACTAAGTCATCTTTCCTTTCATGGCTGTTAAAGAAATGAACTGATACTCTTCTCAATTCCTCAAGATCCATATTAGCCCAGTTTGAGAAACGTCTTAAAATAGTCAGTTTTTGACCACTTTACCACAGTTTTTCACAAATTGTCTTCTTATTTGCCTAGCATCCCTTTCACTGAAAAGATCCAATTTTATATATCTACCTCCCAGCTCCATAAACTGGGAGGGATTTTCATCATTTTTTTGCTGAAGATATTTGAATTTTGTTCATGTACTAGGCCTATCAGAACAAGCTCTCAGTTGCTTTTAGTGATTCCCCTCTAGCCTGGTATAGTTTTTAAAAGTCTTCCTCTTTGTTTGAGCTCCATTTTGGGTCTTCCTGTGGCCAATGAATTACTCTTCTTCCTTTGGCCTGATCAACAAGAGAACAATTTTATTTTTTTCTCTTTCTCTTAAAAAGACTTAGAACAAATTTTCCATGTCAATCCATGTGGGATCATAAGTCCGGTAAATACTTTCTAGCTTTTGAATTACCACAATTATCTTGTCTTAAAAGGAATGAGTATTTTCCTTGAATCTCTCAATATCTTATGGAGTGAAATGTGTATGGTGCCTAATGGTCATTAAATCTCCACTTTTAATTTAAATGGGTACTTTCCTTAAGGGGAATATGCCTTTAACTGAATTATTTTCTATTTCTGCTGCTTGACTCATTGTTTGGTCTACAATGGGATAGATAAGGAGAGGGAAAGGAGTGAGTGAGCTGAGAGGGAGGTGTTGGTTTGGGGGATAGAGTAAAAGGATTGAGGATAGGGTGGAGATGGGACAGAGATGATCAGGGTTGGGTTTCTAGGTAGGGAGGAGAAGCAAGAGGGGATGTGGGCTGGGCAGCAGAGGGAAGGACTGGGGCAGGGGTGGAAGAAGAAGAGGCAGGGCAAAGGGAGATTGAGTAGGGGTAGAGACAGAGAAGAGGATGGGGGAGGAGGGATAGAGGAAAGATAGGGGTGGGAAAAGGGGAGAAGTCAAGCAAGGGGGAGGAAAGGGTGGGTTTGGGAAGTGGGTGGGGAAAAGCTGAGCAAGGTAAGGGGGAAGGTGGCTATGGCAAAAGCAGTCGTGGTCAGGGTGAGGCAGAGGCTGGGTAGGCTTAGATAGTAAGGAGGTATAAGGAAATGAATTGCCCTTTGGAATCTTGAGATTACTCAAGCTTTTCTCAAGGTTTTCTATCTGAGTCTGGAGATTACTCAAGCTAAATTTCTGTTGTTTTTTCTGAAGAGAAATAGATACAGGTTAAGTGACTTGCCCAGGGTCACACAGCTGGGAAGTGTCTGAGGCCAGATTTGAACCTAGGATCTCCCATCTCTCTCAATCCACTGTGATATCCACCTGCCCCCTTTCGCTTGCTTTATTTTTCAACCATTTTCCTTCTTTTTATTGTTTCTATTTCAGATTTTTTCAGTGGTAATGGGAGGGGGTTGCCTCCCTTCAAATTTATTATTATTACTTAGTCATCTTTCCTAAAAAGCCACATCCTTAATTTTTTTATAAATAATTTCTGCAGATTATTTTGAGTATGGAAAGTATACATTCATACTCTTAATGATAGCTAGCAAGGGCATAAATGATGTAATTAGTAATTCAGCTACTGACAACTGGCCGATTTATTAAATATCTATGATGTGCAAGAGTTCATGCAGGTACTGGGGTGATACAAAAATGAAAAGTATGAAAAAGACACAATTCTGTACCTTAAGAAGTTTATGCTCTAGTAGCACATATAGCAAATCACAAACAAAATACTGTAGAAGAGGAGGATGAAAGATATCATTTCCCCTTCCAAGGAATATTTCATGGGGAAAGTGGCATGGAGGACCTGGATGAATACATCCAGCTTTTTTTTTTTTTTTTGATGAACAGACAATAAGAAGGAAAGAGGTGCAGGTTATAGAGAAGAGAACAATGGAAGTAAAAGGATAAAGGCAGGAAGGAAATGTCAGAATGAGAAGTCATTTTTGAGGAAAATAAATGTGTCTCTTTGTTTGTTAGTTGTTTTTTACCAGACAGACCAATAAAGTTACCACTGAGGAACTTCCTCTACCAGTCCAATTTGACACTCTCTGTGCAATCTATAGTCATTTGAAAAGGGCAAGAACTCAGCCCTCTATATTCATAGCTCAAAGAGAGAACTGTGATATCAATAACACCATGTCCCAACATTTAATTCAAATCATCTCATTTTCTCCATAATGCCAATGGTCCCTTACTATTCCATCCATCACTACTCTATTCCTTTCTACTTCTGCAGCATCTTGAACACACTAGTTAATGCCCAATTCTTTTCTTGCATTATTTTTCTTCCAGAAGCTTTTCCTGTGTCTCCATCTTATCTCCTCAGAAAGCTTATGACCCTAAAATGGCAGGGGAAATGTCTTCAGGGACTTATAGTTTATATAGTTAGTTAGTTAGTTCGTTAGTTAGTTAGGAACAATGTTGAACACCTACCAGTTGGTCCATAAAGATTTGTTGGATGCATGATGTTTGTTTGTTTGGTTGGTTGGTTGATGTGCTTTTCTATTTCTCAGGGAGGGATTTTCCAGAGCAAATGATGCCAAATAATCAGACCACAGACCCAGAATTCATTCTTCTACCATTTCCCAGCAGCCTTCACATCCATTACATCCTTTATTTTTCTCGTTGATTTACTTTCTCACCTTAGCTGGAAACCTTTTGATAATGGCAATCATCAAGATGGATTCTCACCTTCACACTCCCATGTACTTCTTTCTGGTAAATTTATCTTTTTTATCTCTTTTATTCTTCAGTCATGGTATCAAAGTTGGTTCAGATTAGACTACTCTTTTTCATTGCATCATATGAAGCCTTTCTCCTCTCAGCCATGGCCTATGACCGCTACTCAGCCATCTGCAACCCTCTGGTTTATGTGACAGTCATGAACAAACAGTTCTGTATCTTTCTGGCCTGTGGTTCTTGTCTACTTGGGGTCACCAACTCCCTGCTCAACACCCTGCCTCTGCTGAGGCTGCATTTCTGTGGCCCCCACCTCATCCACCACTACAGCTGTGAGATGCCTGAACTCTTACCTCTCTCCTGCACTGACCTCTTCCTGAACAAAATGATCTTGTTCACTACCTTGGTTATCTTTGGATTTGGTTGCTTCTTCCCCATCCTGTTTTCTTATACCCAAATCATCTCTGCCATCCTGAAGATCAGCTCAGCCTCAGGCAGAAGCAAAGCCTTTTCTACTTGCTCCTCCCATGTAATTGTAATAACCTTGTTCTTCCTGACAGGTTTGGGTCAATATTCGAGCCTTGCTATTGGCTCTATCAGCAATGGTGCTTATGAGTAGAATCTGAGAAGTCCATCATAGCTGTGACTTTTGATACAGAGACTAGGAATACTTTCAGCTCTCTGATAGCCTCAGAAATGGGATGGACCAAAGACATGACAATGATGATAGCATAAACCACCCTCCCCTTGTGCCTTGAATTTATTCTCTCAAAGAAATTTAAGATTCTATTAGCTCACTTGACCCTAACAATCAACTGTGTGGCCTAATAAGGCCAGTATTAGAATTTTTATTTATCCTCATTATCATTATCATACTATTGCTGCCATCTTACCAATTCTGCAACTGAGGCTTTAGGAGAATAAGTGATTTATTCTAGTTTACACAAATACTTAAGGGAAGAGTTAGGATTGCATTTCAGGTTTTCCTATTCAGAATCTAGTGTTTTTTTTTAATCTTTACTTTCTGTCTCAGTAACAACTCTAGTAACAATTCATAGTTCTTGAAGCCCTTCTGTCTTAACTCTAAGACAGAAAAGCAAAGGCTATGCAAACAGCATTAGGTGCCTTGCCCAGGGCCATACAGCTGTATGTACACATACAGTGTCTGAGATCACATTTGAACTCAGGTCCTCCAGACTCCAGACATGGCACTCTATCCATTGTGCCATTTAACTGCCCCCAGAATCCACTTTTATTTTCACTGTACAAAGAAGATCAACAATTCTTGTTCCCTGAGACCTCAGGTGTCCCTGACCTATGTGAGTGGTTTGTCAGTGAACATTTAATTTGTATTTCTGCTCTGTGCAATGCATGTCTTCATTCTGTAAACCCATATTTTCCTATTTTATTTTGGATTTACCTTTGTTTGTCAAAATTTGTCTTTGGAAAAATTAAAATTTTATGTTTCTTAAGGAATTTCAAAGATGGATGAGCAAGATGACCCAAGTGATGTCTATCCTTCAGTATATGTATATGCAAAGGATCTATGATCCCATCACCAAAAGAATCCCTAACCTCTTCTCTTACTGCCTGCCAACATGTAAATCTTAGATAGATAGACAAATAGATTTGTAAATCTTAGATAAAGAAACAGACAGACAGAGAGATGTGAATTGCTCTTGCTAGCATCAATGCTATTATTATCCCTCTTTTTACTCTGGATACCAACAGACCCAGACCTCTACCCTTTTCCTATTTCTCCTTAAGCAGGCCCAAAGTCCCTCTAGATTTCCTAAGGACTCTTACTACCAGAAAACAATGAGACATGGTACAAAGAAATTACATTTCCCAGTTTAGTGAGGTACAACTGTAAATACGATCATTCCTTTCGCCAATGACAAAAGAATGAACTTGGCAAAAATATCAAGAGAAAAAAAAACTAAGAAAATCTCAGGTCAAGATAATGAACAAATTTAAAAATTAGGAAATATCCATGTTAAATACAGACTATTGTACTGATAACCAGGCAGACCCATTTGAGTTGCCATTACCAACAGAAAGGAGAAAAAGGGCTTGAGTAAATTCTTCTCTCACTCAAGGAGCTCAGACTACAAGGCCAAAAAGGAAATATATGCTTAAAAATTAATACAAAATAACTCCAAGTATTATATTCATAAGATTTATTAATAATAACTTGAAGTACAGGAAAATAAAAAGCTAGAGTAAAGAGGGAGCTAACCCAGCCACAGTCACAAGAGAAGAGACCAAGAGGGCAGAATTACACAGCTTATTTACCAAACATGAGGATGCAACATGGACAATGGGAAAAGGATTCTGAGAGATGAAGTCCAAGGGCTCACAACATCGCATAAGTTTTTACATCAAAATCACAACAAAACATTAAACTCACATATGCAAATTACATCTAAATGTAATTTAATTATAATTTAATGTAATTTATTATATAATGTAATTTAAATGTAATTAAATGTAATTTAAATGTAAGTCTAATTGAACGATCATTTTGTCCTAATGTCTGCATAAGTAGACCAGAAGCTATACCTTTGGTCTCATTCACAAACAGCTGGAATGGTTTCTCATAGTCTGGGATTCCCAATACAGGGGCAGATAATCTGGCTTCTTTAAGTTTATCTAAGGCTATATGATGTTCAGGCTTTAGTTTCAGAGGTTCTGGTTCTGTATTCCTGGTCAGATTTGTCAAACACTTATTGATTTCAGGAATCCACTGTCTACAGAAATCAGTAATTCCAAGAATAGTTCTGAGTTGCTTCTTGGTCTTGGGTGCACTCAGTTTTTGGATATCTGCTATTCTCTTTTGTGTGATATTTCTGAATCCTCTGACAACACAAATCCAACATGTTGCACTCAAGGCAAAACCCACTGTAATTTTGCCTTGGAGGTTTTATGCCCTCGCTTGCATAATTCAATCAAAAGAATCTTGCTATCTCTCAGACACACCTTTGCATTTGGGAATTCTAAAAGAATATCATCCACAAAATGCACCAATTTACTCTCCTTGAACTTGATTGTTTTAAGGTCTCAATTTAGAATGTAAGAGAATTGGCTAGGTGAGTCGATGAAACCTGGGGCAAATGTATCCAGGTCCACTGAGTTTTCTCCCAAGAGAAAGCAAAGATTTTTTTTTAAACCCTTAGCTTTCGGTGTATTGTCTCGTAGGTGGAAGAGTGGTAAGGGTAGACAATGGGGGTCAAGTGACTTGCCCAGGGTCACACAGCTGGGAAGTGGCTGAGGCCAGGTTTGAACCTAGGACTTCCTGTCTCTAGGCCTGACTCTCACTCCACTGAGCTACCCAGCTGCCCAAGCAAAGATCTTTTGAGAATCCTCATGGATAGGTATCAAGAAAAACACAGAGCATAAATCTTCCATGGTGAAATATCTAGCCTGTCTTGAAATGGAAGAAATTATAGTAGCTGGACTTGGTACAATTGGATGTGTTTTGATGACATAATCATTTATCACTCTCAAATCTTATATAAATCAGTACACAGGTTTTCCATTTTCATCTAATTTTGGTTTCTTGATAGGCAAAATTGGTGTACTGAACTCAGAGAAGTAAGGTATAATTATCCCTTGTTGGATTAGGGACTCAATGATTGGCTTAATACCTTCTATTGCTTCCTTAATCAAGGGATATTGAGGCACACAAGGAACTGGTCCTTCCTTAGTCCTCTCCTTAACTGGAGTAGCTGATTTCAATAAGCCTACATCTGTGGATGATCTTGACCACAACCCCTTAGATATATCCTAAGGTATTGGATAGATAGTACCGAAGTCATCATCTTTACTGTTAAAATCTAAGATTAGCAATGGAAAGGCTTTCAAAGATTCCTCTAGGAGATGTAAAGAAATGTCACCAGTTTCAGTACATTGGGTAGTTCCTCACAATTTACATAGAAAATCTCTGCCTAAAAGGTTCATTGGGCATCCAGGCATATAGAGAAATGCGTGTTCCACAGATAGAGGTCCAAGAGTTATCATTTTTGTTGTAATTGGGCTACTCTCTGAGGTTTGCCTGTTGCACCAACAACTTCCATTGTACCAACAGCTCTACAATTCTCAGGAAAACTTTGCAAAACTGATTTACTTGCTCCTGTATCAACCAGAAGGTCATAGATCTGGTCTCCAATAGTAACAGACACATGTGGTTCTGTGTTATTGGGAGATTGGAAAGTTTCCAACACAGGGGCTAAAACAGTAACATCAGAACAAAGCCAGCTATTTCCTGTCCATCCAAGTTAACATCGTCTTGAAGTACAGAATTTTCCAAGGATTTTGCACCTAAAACACTTTCCTCTGATTTTACTCTACTCTCATTGGTCCTTTTCACCTCTATTTTGGTATCATTGTCCTTATTTACAATCAAATTATCCTTATTTAAATCACAATTTCCATTATTCTCCATAATTACACAATCACTAGAATTTCCAACACTATTTGCAACACAATTTTCCTTTTTCTCACAATTATTTACAACACTAATTAAATTATTATCAACACTAGATAAATTATTATCAATCTTAATTAAATTATTACTAACACCACTTAATTTAGCACCAACACCACTTAAATTATCATTGATTCTATTCAAATTACCATTAACACTGATTAAGTTATCACCATTATTAATTAAATTACTATTAACACCTATCAAATTATCATTAATTCCAGTTACACCATTAACATTATTCACAATTCCATTATAATTTTCCTTAATACACACAATTTGTTCAACACTTAATTTATTCCCATCCACTTGATTTAGAACTTTTGAACTTTGGGTACACCTTCATAATGAAGCTGTCCCTCCATTCTGGTTACCATTGTTTACATTTTCTGCAACAACCTGACTATACTTAGGTCTTTTGCCAGTTCTTATCCACTCTTGAATTGCATTCATACTAGGGGCTTGCAGGCTTGGCGGCACGCATTCTGGCACACAAAACTATTTTGTTGATCATATCCATAATTATTATTATTATTATTGCCATTCCAATTATTTCACTTCTTGTTGTTGTTAATAACCATAATTCCTGTTGTTTCTTTGCCTAACAAACTAACCCTTAAATCTACATTCATGCAGAAAATGCCCAATACGGCTGCATAGGAAGTATATCTTTGGCCCTTGGTACTTATTATTATTACCATTATTACTGTTATTGTTGTTTCTTTAGGTGGTATTTTTTTGGTCTTATGGTTGTGCTGCTACCACTTTTATCTCTCCTATTTCCTTTTCCTTTGCTCTATTATTGACCTCTTTTAATTGTTTGTGTAGACTCTCAATTATTGTATCTTTATCATCAGGTGACCTGTCTTTTTCTTGGGCAAATACATAAATTGTTTTCTGTTTGAGCTCATCCATTTATAGTAACTCCCAATCAGGTCAGTAATCCAGGAAAAACTTCTTTACATTGGGGACCAAATTGTTCACAAATATCCCCTTTATATGGGATATTGTGGTATTGTCCTGAGTGTTGAGACCTAAGTATTTCTCTGCAGTCTCAAGCACTCAATCAAGAAACGAAGCAAGTTTTTCCTGACCTGTCTGCCTAGTTCTTTCAAATTTGCTTCAAGCGTTAGGGCAACAGGAATTGTTCTCCATGACTTTCAACACATTCTTCCATGCCTGTTTGAGAAGTCTATAGTTGGCCATGGAGTTAAGATGAAGTGCCCTCCAGTTTTCTAGCCATGGAGTCAATTCCTGTGATAGCATCATATCGGCTAAGAATTTATCGCTTTCCCTCTTTGTTAGAAACTGCCCTAATACAAAATGAAAGTCATTAAACTCCAGATCATACATTTTGATCACAGTTCTCATTGTTTTACCACCTTACTGGGCTCATTGAAAAAGGTGGGGGTCTTACATTTAATGGCCTCTATATCCTCTGCCTTAAATCTAGTATGCTGCTTTAGATGGAATATATCATTGTCCCTAATTATCGGCATGTCTTGTAACAGCAATAATGGAACTGATTATTTATCATTTTCCAAAGCATTTTGTCCCCATTCTAATTTTGTTTCATTATCATTTGTATGACCAGAAGCTTCCCCTAGTTGCTTTTCAGCAATACCATAAGCATTTACAGTTTGCATGTACAGTTCTAAATTATCTATTTTAGCCTACATCAATTTTATTTTTTTAAACACTTATTAATATTTATTTTTAGAAAAGTTAACATGGTTACATAATTCATGCTCTTATTTTCCCCTTCACCCCCAAGCTCCCCACCCTTGGCTGATGCATATTTCCACTGGTTTTAACATGTGTCATTAACCTGTATCAACTTTAATAATTGCTTCACTTCTGAATCTCTTCAATACCAGGTAACCATAATCTTACAACAATAACCAATACAGAAAAATATTCATCTTATCTTGTATATCATGTAACCAGTTAAAACAATAATGGGTGTGTGTGCTAAAATATCTAGGATAGTTATAGTAAGAACAGGTTGGACTATATCAAAATTCAATACAACTTTGCAATACTTGGGTATGGTCTTGAACCACAAATATGGTATAATTAATATCCTTTGCCATAATTCAAATAACAAATAATCAATACAGTCTTCAATCACCATTTCCCCAAATATAAATATAATAGACCAGTGGTATACCAATACAGTGGTGTTATTAGCCACAATGGAAAGACTAATATCTAATACAAACACAACAATATTCCTATAACAACACCAATTTACAATGAAACAGGATAACACAATGAGGCTATTTAAGCCTTGGTAGCAAATTGGCTGCACTCAGGGATTTTATGAATGAGTATGGTCAAGGAGGAGTCAATTCTGAGTGATTCACCACCTCCTCGGAACCTTCAGTGCACAGACAATGTCTATACCCCCTCACAGAATTTTCACTTCACCCTTACATCCAGGCTATCTCTAACTCTCAGAGAACTAACTTCTTGTCTTCCTGACTTAGTCAACTCTCTGGGACTGGTGCCAACTAAAAAATAAATATGGGGATAGGGGAATAACTGGCCAGACAAACTGGAGATGTGTTCTGGGCTTTATATACCCTTTTGACAACAGGGTCTATGTGACTAAAGAAAGGATGATGATGGCATATTATTGGATCTCAAAGTCAAAAGGGGGTGAACTGTCCAGTTTAGAGGATAATCAGATATCTGGGATATAAAGTAGATGTTTATCAGAAGGAAGCTCAGATGTGCCTATCTATACTCATCAAGAATGAAAGGAGAGGGGCAGCTGGGTAGCTCAGTGGATTGAGAGCTAGGCCTAGAGACGGGAGGCCCTAGGTTCAAATCCAGCCTCAGACACTTCCCAGCTGTGTGACCCTGGGCAAGTCACTTGACCCCCATTGCCTACCCTTACCACTCTTCCACCTATAAGTCAATACACAGAAGTTAAGGGTTTAAAATAAAAAAAAAAAGAATGAAAGGAGAGACCAGAGGGACTTCAAAGCACTGCAGGAATATGAGGAAAAATGAGTCTTTGGTGTATTCTATACAATCTAGGGTTTTGGGATGCCCAGGGGAAGCCATATCAACATGATTTGATTCTTATAACATATCTATTAAATAGGGGCTATTATAATATGAATTCTTCAGATGAGGACACTGAGGATCAAAGAGAGTCAGTGTCATGCCAGGAACCCACATTTAATAAGAGTCTAAATAGAAATTTTCCTATCTCTAGGTTATCTGTGACAACCTAAAAAATCATTCACACCCTATCAGGATCTGACTTACTACCTTACAGTCAATAAATCAGCAAAGGTAGTTGATGGACATCATAGGCCACAAGATGGCAGAATAGATGAAGCACTGGGTCTGCAGTCAGGAAGACCTGAACTCAAATCAAGCCTCAGATACTTACTAGCTCTGTGACCCTGGGCAAGTCACTTTACCCTGTTTGCCTCTGTTTCCTCATCTGTAAAATGAGCTGGAGAAGGAAATGCAAACCACTCCAGAATCTCTGCCAAGAAAACCCCAAATATGGTCACAAAGAGTAGGACACAATTAAAATGACTGAAGAACAATGATAGCAAAATGACAGCATTTTTTGGGAGAAATCTTGGAGCTTAGTGGTTCATGTTGATGCAGATTTCCTCCCTATCAAATTGGTGGGAGATAGCACAGCTTACCAGTTTATAGAATAGACCTAAAGCATGTTAAGAGATCTATAAATACAAGTTATCAAAAAACATCTATTTCCCACAGGAAAGATAGATGGACTACCTGGGGAGCAGGAAGAAAGAAACAAAACAATAGGTATTCCCTAAGCAAACTTAAGAGGGGGAAAAAACCTGCTTACCAGCTCTAGCAAGGCAGATAAAGAGTTCAGAAAATGTTGTGCCTGGTGAATCAGACTCTGTGTATTGTAACCCAACTACCTTACCTTAGGATGTGAAGGACTCCAACCCCAAAAGCACTGAACCCAGAAGCAGTTCCTTCCCTTTCTAGAAACTCAACTATAAGGATAACTAGGTAGAAAGACAAATTACAGAACTTAAAAATGCTAAAAACTAGACTAATAACAATAGGGCTTGAAGAATGCCCAGATTGCTTATGGCATCCTGCATCCTGCATTCTCCTGCCACATATTGGCTACAGAGCTGCAAGGCCGTTTCTAAAAAACCCAAAGCATACAAAAAAATGAAAGTCTCAGGCATTTCCCCTACAAATGGGCTTCAAAAGCTACACCACCTCCCTTTCCTCCCCTTTTACCCTGTGGCTCTGGGAGATGGGCCTAGGTCATTTCTTTCAGTTCTGTTTTCTTTTTCAGTTTCTAGTGCCATATTGAAGCTCTGGGAGTTTAGAGTCCCACCTTGATTGACAGGTGAAGACCTTTGGACCTAAGAATGTTCCCAGAGGCCATGAGGACAGGGGAGAAAGCAGTTGGCCAGGGGGGGGTATAAATACCCTGGCAGCCCCTGACAAGAGGGGTTTTATTTTCCTTTCCCTTCTTCTTTGGACCTTGGATCTGTGGACTCTGGTCTATTGGGAACTGAAGCTTTGCTTGGCTAAGTCTTGCAAGAACTCCTGGTTTAAACCCACTGACATTGATTGACCTGTATCCAGACTGTGAATCCTCTGATTCTTCTGTCCCTAGACATTTAGGCATCCAAACGGTCCTTAGATATCTAGGTATCCCGGGCCCGGGAGGGATCCGGGAAGTGGGCAGGAGAAGAAGAAGAGGGTGGAAAGGGTGGTTCCTAAAGGCTGTAGAAAGGCATAACATCTGGCAAGAAGAAGGAGCTGAGAGACATCATCCAACAGCTTGCTTGCTCTGGTTTTGCTGTGGCTAGGCTAAGCCAGAGGAGCTGAAGAAGAAGCCAGAATCATTAACCTGTCCTGAAGGATTAGTATGGTCAAAGATTAGTGTTAGGGTTTCCTATTCCTATATATATAAAACCCATCAAGTACCTTCCTGGATTGGTTGTATTATCACTTCTCTGGGGAGGGAGCAAACGCAGTCAGATAAACGTGTCCAAGGCTAACAGAGCTCAATACCCACTATTGATCAACCTCAGGTGGGACCTGTAAGGGATACCCATCCACTGACCTGAAGGATCCTGCCTGGGCACTGTTATAAAGGAGAGAGTTGTAACAACATCTAGCTAGGTGGCAAGACTCAGGTGATCTTGCACTAACCACATATCTAAACAACCACTAATGTCACCAAATTAATAGTGGTAGTATCCAGTTTACCCTCTTATTTCTAACACTAGGTAGAAGTGGTGGAATTCCCACCAAATACAGGAGTCATGGCAACCTTGGAACCAGGATTCCAGGTGAGATGCTGGGATTGCTAACCTAGCAAAGAAGCCCAAAGAAGACAGGGTGCCTGGGACTCAAACCCAAGTGGGATTTATAATTGGGCTTAGGACTGTGCTCTATAAGAACTGAGATGAACTATGAACCTAATCCTCTTTCAATCCCCAGAAACTGAAGAGGTATAGGAGGATTAGACCACCCATATGTTCTAGAGGAAGTTTCTATGCTTTTATTATACATTTGAAGTAAATATTTCTTTGTAAAAGCCAATCTGGTAATGCCTGGGTTCAAATCTGTCCTCAGACACTTTCTAGCTGTGTGACCCTGGGAAGTCACTTAACACCCATCTTCTAACCCCTACTGCTCTAAAATGGAAGATAAGAGTTTAAAAAAAAAAGTGATCTTACTACTAGTAACTAAATGGAACTGGGCTATAAGAGAACAACCCCTACAATTGGAGGAACACCATCTATGGAGGTGAACATCATTTGCACAGATCCTAGACACCCTCTGCTAATTCCATTATGTAATTAGAATTTTGTACCCCAGGACTCCCATTTCCTGGAATCCCATTTTCATCCTCACATTATGTGCTAATGTAGTGAGGATATAAGTTTCTGTAACCATGCCCCTCCTCCCTCTCTTTTCCTGCAAACACAGCTGGGAAAGCTGGCTTTACTCAGGCTTTTACTTTTGTCCTTTTATTTCTTTTACTTGAAGTGATTATTAATAAATCTTATAAAAATATAATACTTGGAATCATTGGATATTAATTTTAATCTTAAACCATTAAAGGAGCAACAGTGTATGACAAACCCAAAGAGCCCAGCTTTTGGGACAAAAATCCACTATTCGACAAAAACTGCTGGGAAAATTGGAAAACAATATGTGAGAGATTAGGTTTAGATCAACATCTCACACCCTACACCAACATAAATTCAGAATGGGTGAATGACTTGAATATAAAGAGGGAAACTATAAATAAATTAAGAGAACGCAGAATAGTATACTTGTCAGATCTATGGGAAAGGAAAGATTTTAAAACCAAGCAAGAGTTAGAGAAAATTACAAAATGTAAAATAAATAATTTTGATTATATTAAATTAAAAAGCTTTTGTACAAACAAAAACAATGCAACCAAAATCAGAAGGGAAACAACAAATTGGGAAAAAATCTTTATAACAAAAAACTCTGACAGGGGTCTAATTACTCAAATATATAAAGAGTTAAAGCAATTGTATAAAAAATCAAGCCATTCCCCAATTGATAAATGGACAAGGGACATGAATAGGCAATTTTCAGATAAAGAAATAAAAAATACCAATAAGCATATGAGAAAGTATTCTAAATCTCTAATAATTAGAGAAATGTAAATCAAAACAACTCTGAGGTATCACATCACACCTAGCAAATTGGCTAAAATGATAGCAGGGGAGAGTAATGAATGTTGGAGGAGATGTGGCAAAATTGGGACATTAATGCATTGCTGGTGGAGTTGTGAACTGATCCAACCATTCTGGAGGGCAATTTGGAACTACGCTCAAATGGCTCTAAAAGATTGCCGGCCCTTTGATCCAGCCATACCATTGTTGAGTTTGTACCCCCAAATAGATCTTAGATAAACAGACTTGTATGAAAATATTTATAGCCGTGCTTTTCGTGGTGGCAAAAAACTTGAAAATGAGGGTATGCCTTCAGTTTGGGAATGGCAGAACAAATTGTGTTATCTGTTGGTGATGGAATACTATTGTGCTCAAAGGAATAATAAATTGGAGGAATTCCATGTGAACTGGAAAGACCTCCAGGAATTGATGCAGAGTGAAAGGAGCAGAGCCAGAAGAAGATTGTACACAGAGACCAATACACTGTGGTAAAATCGAATGTAATGGACTTCTGTACTAGCAGCAATGCAATGACACAGGACAGCTCTGAGGGATTTATGGAAAAGATGCTACCCACATTCAGAGGAAGAACTACAGGAGTGGAAACACAGAAGAAAAGCAACTGCTTGAACACATGGGTTGATTGGGGAAGTAGACCCAAAACTTCCACACCAATGCAACTATCAACAATTTGGAAATAGGTCTTGATCGATGACACATGTTAAAACTAGTGGAAATGCACATCAGCTATGGGGAGGGGTATTGGGGAGTGAAGGGGAAAGTAAGAACATGAATCATGTAACCATGATAACTTTTCTAAAAAATAAAAATTATTAAAGTAAAAAAAAAAAGAAATATTAGAGTTTAAGAGGGAGAATCATGTCTAATCACAGGGGACCTTAATGAAGAGAACTAGGAAAATGGGGGAAGATTAGAGAATTTGCTAATTGAGAATAAAGGAGGATCATTTAAAAAATAATAATTTTAATAAACATTTGTGATTAATGCACAAAAAAAAGGAGCAACAGAAGTATGGAGAAGGACTTCAAGTAAATATAGCCTACAAGCAATTGGAACAAGGACATCAACCAGTTCTGGTACATGGGCAGAAAAGTCAGTACGCACACACACAAAAAAAACTAGAATCATCAGAAAATAGGTTAATAAGACATTCCAAGAGAATAGTAGCAGTGTCTACATATTTAGTATATTTAGTCAGATGAAGTTACTGATGCTGTATACGTAGTTTTGCCTTGCATGTAATTGTGTGATGTCCATTTGATTTTTCAGGGACTGAAAAATTTTGGCCTCAGAAAAAAATGTATCCCAAAGACACTTAAACCTAGGATCACAAAGCTTTGAAGACTGAGGCTAAATCTTTAATGAGATCACAGAAATTTTTGGAAGACTGTTCTGGAGGATAGAGAATCCTAAGAGAAGACCATTAGCTGTCAGAGATGATTCCATGATTGCAATGATGGTTTCCCCAGAATAAGACTCATCCATTGCACTCTGCAGGAACTAACCCTTGAGATTTCCCCAAATGAAGGTACTGGGGGACTGCATTCATGGTCTCCTCTTAAAACATAAAATATTTTAAAAAATTAAAAAGAATAAAATTATTAACAGACATTCTAAGAAGAGGTGTTTGCTCAGGAGATTTCTGTTTGGAGGTTCCAGTTGCCTTAATAACAAAATGAAAGGAAGAAGAAAGGTATTGCACAAGTAGATGAGCAACTAAATGAGAGAGTGAGATGGTCTTCTGGAAGAAGTATCCTGGAGCAGATGCTATGCCAAGCCAACACATGTGACACTTGAGGACAGTTGCTGAGAGAAATATCTAGTCAGCACAAAGGTGACTCTAATTGCAGGCTCCATCACAGCTTCTATATTTTATTTAAACATAGCTTCACATTGGTTTATTTCTACATATTGTTAAGGACAAAATAAGTAAAGAAAGAGTCCTACTAAATTTTTTTATGACACAAATATGATGCTGATACCTAAGCCAAGAAAAGCAAAAACAGATAGGAAATTACAGACCAATTTCTTTAATGCAAAAATATCAAATAAAATACCATCAAAAAGACTAAAGTAAGATATCACAAGGATTATGCACTAAGATTGCAAGGCTGGTTTACTATTAGGAAAACCATTAGCATATCAATAATCAAACTAACAGAAATCACATGATTATCTCAATAGATACAGTAAAAGCCTTTGACAAAATACAATACCCATTCCTACTAAAAACACTGGAAAGCATAAGAATAAAAGGACTTTCCTTCAAATAACAAGTAGTATTTTTCTAAAACCATCAGCAAATATCATCTGCAATGGAAATAAGTTAGAAACCTTTCCTGTAAGATCAGGAATGAAGCAAGCATGCCCATTATCACCACTATTATTTAATATTGTACTAGAAATCCTAGTGCTAGCAATTAAAGAAGAAAAAGTTATCGAAGGGATTAAAGTAGGCAATGAGGAAACTAAACTATCACTGTTTGCAGATGATATTATGGAATACTTAGAGAATCCTTGGGAATCAACTAAAAAACGAGTTGAAATAATTAATAACTTTAGCAAAGTCATAGGGTACAAAATAAACCCACATAAATCAACAGCATTTACACATATTTCCAACAAAGTCCAACAGCAAGAGTTAGAAAGAGAAAATCCATTTAAAATCCCTCTAGACCAGTGATGGGCAAACTTTTTAAAGAGGGGGTCAAAGAGTAGATTCTTTCTCTGTTCCTATTGGTGTCATTTTGTTTCTCTCTTGGCTACTGACATTTCTGGAATTGAATTCCTTTAAATGCATTAACTCAGAATTTACTCCAAAGGCAGCTCTCTCTGGAGTATCACAGGCTTGAAAGTGTGCTACATCTGTATGCACCTGACCCTGAAGAAGGATTGGTACAAATTCCCTAGCATCAGGATCCAGCTTTAAAGTTCCTGTAGTATTGTAGCTACTAGACTTTCCGTTTTCCCTTCCAACTTCCCTAGTTGGTGATAGAGAAGAGGTTGTGCCTATGTCTGAGAATTTAGTGCTTTCCTTTTCAATGGTCTGCAGGAGTCCATCTCCCTTGTTGACACTTTCTGTTTCTAAGAGATCCCCATTAGAACACCTTTCTAAAACCATTGCCCTTGTTGTTTGGACTTGCTGTACTAAATGATCCACAGACTTACTACAAAATGATGCTTCTTTCCCCTCATAGTGAGAATCAATGAATGCTACTTTCTTCAAGCTTGTATCAAGAATTTGTGCAGATGTGCCTGGTTCCCTTTCAGTGTTCCCCACATCACTGTTTTCTTTCCCATAAATTCTCTCCTTTATTTCTATTATATCCTCCTCCATTTGCAACTCCTCCTCAGTCATTTCTTTGTAACTTTGTGTTACATCCACCAACCCATAATTCACAATTTCTTCTGCACCCATTTTGTCTTTCCCACATTCCTCTGCCACATCACTGTCCCTGCCCTTATCTGTCCTTGCAACAACTAAGGCTGCTTTCTTGGTTCATAAGGTATGAGGTCTGGCTCCTTGGGACAGGTATTCCTCCATTTTTTATAAACTAGGGGAATTACTGAATTTAGCACAGTTATGGTCACAACATCTGGCCTTTACTTTGTCACTATATCTGTTGTTGTCCTTGTTGTTGCTACTATTATTGCTGTTGTTATATCTAGAATTATAGTAGGTGTTTCTCCTGTTGTTGTTATTATTGCCTCTATTCCCAAAATTTATTTGGGATTTTAACCTACATTCATGAATTATATGACCAAGTTTTGAGCACAGGAAACAACGTTTGACCAACTTGTTAGCATTGCTAGAAGATTGCCTAGGCCTGCTCTGGCTCCTCTGATTGCTGGACATCAGAGCCATATTTTTAATCTCCTCTATCTCCTTGGACTTCTGAGCTTCTTTCAGTTGTCTCTTCAGCTCTGCAATCTCCCTAATCTTTTCAGAGGCCTTTGACTGCTTGGGTTCACTATCCCTAGACTCATGTACATATACAGCTGTTTTCCTTAGCTCCTCAATGGGCATGGTCTCATTGCTTCAGCTAAATCCTCCCTGCACCTTTTAAGATAAGCCATATTTGCATGTGAGGATAGCTCTAAGTCCTGATGTTGTTCTGGCCATGAGGCAAGATTGGGGTTGCTTCTTGTTTTGGCTATAAATTTTACCTTCTCACTAGGGGTGTATAATTCAGAAATTGGGTTGTAAAGTCTCACGGCCCGTTTGTATTATTTTATTGATTTACGTGGATTGATATAGAACTGGGGGAACCTCCTTTTCAAGATCTCCAAATCACCCCCTGAAAAAGGTTTGTAGCCTTTCACATGTATAATGTCTGTGTCTGGTTGTACTAATGTTCCGTCGGTAATTTGAAGGATAGTTCCAGGAGCTGCTTCAACCCCTGCAACCTATTGTTCTTCAGTGTTCTCATCTTTAGTTTGTTGTTTAATATCACCCCCCTTTTGTGTTGTGACTGCATTCTCAATAATCTCTAGCTGCATTATTGTTCTTGCATCTAGGTCCTTTCCTTCCCTGATCTGCTTGTTGATTTCAATTAAGGCCTTCATGTGTTCCACCAATTGTTCTAAAACCAGGTTTGTAATTTCTGTTCTCCCAAAGGTAAATGCCAACACCTTTCTCAAAATCATGAGGGCCCCATAGAAAGTAGCAGTCATGGCTACCCCTGATGGCACATATGTCAAGGCATCACCCACTGATAATTGTTAACCACATGTAAGTATCATAGATTTCTATAACTTGTTTAAAAAATTGGGGAACCGTTATTAGCCAAAAGGTGGCACAAGCCTGCCAAATCCCATATATCAGGACCCCAGAGCACCCCAGTGTAACAACAGCCCTGTTGATGAAGCTGGCCATATTGATCACTTCCCAACCAGGTTCTGAAATAAAAATCCTAGGCTAGCTGGCCAAAACTGTTGTGTTTGTAATAACAGGGATATTGGGAAACTGATGGACTGGCCTGGGCTAGGAGCCTGCAGGACTCTCTCCTCCCCCACATACAGGCTTGAGTCAGTAGGGAGGGGTAGGTACTCCTTGCTCTCTAACCCCTCACTCAAGCAGTTGGTTTTCAGTTGAATATGGAGACTGAGCAGTGTGTCTTCAATCAAGGCCCAGCAAAGACAAATCTCTAATGAAGTTCACCTTCTCAACTTATATTCCCCTCAGGTTTGATTGAGGAACAGAGGAGAAGCTAGATATCTCAATATTAAGGACTGAGAAGGATCTGACTTCTTTGGCTGGCAACTGACAGGAGCCAAGCTTTAAGGCAGTTATGAGTATGCCCAAATAATACCCAGGCACAGCTACTAAAAGATTAAGTTTATATTTATAAAGATGAAGGGAAGGCAGGAAAGGGGTATCTAGGATTTTGGATAAGATCTAGGAAGCCTTGAACTGTTAGGTAGAAACTGCCCCTCCCCCCCAGGAGAGAGTGGCAGACTTTATATCTAGCTGGCACTCAAAGCTTATAATATTCACTTCTAATATCTAAAATATCTAAATAACTATTATGTTGTTGCTAGAAAGGTCTAATCCCGCTAGACAGGCAAACTCCCAAGTAGAAACCACAATGGCTTTTGCCACTATGGCCACCAAGGCAAACCCCCAAGCAGGAAAAAGCAAGCAGAGTGACCTGCTCACCTCAATCCCAGAAATCAACTGTCTAACTCCTTCCCAACTGTCCCCTCACCCAGAGTTCTCCAGAGGGGGTCCCCTGGAATTCTGGGTGAGGCTTGACCCTGTATCTTGCAGGAATTCCACCCTGCCATTTTCCATGTTACAGGGGCCAAAGAAAAGGAAATGCTCACCTGTCAGTCTGTTTCTAAGGCAACTCTTTTGAAGTTTCATTGTGTTGTATCCTACTCATTGTATTCATCAGATTAGAAATAATGTCACCTGGCCAGTTGGATAGAACATTTCAGTCCCCCCCTCCCCCCCCCCCCCGCATCTGGCCCACAGGCTGTAGTTTGCCCATCACTGCTCTAGACAAAATAAAATACTTGGGAATCTATTTGCCAAAACAAACACAGAAATTATATGAACCCAATTACAAAACACTTTTCACACAAATGAAGATATAAACAATTGGAAAAACATGAATTGCTCATGGGTAGGCTGAACTAATATAATCAATCCTACCTAAATTCATTTACTTATTCATTGGCATACTAATAAAACTACCAAAAAACTATTTTATAGGACTAAAAATTATAACAAAATTCATCTGGAAGAACAAAAGATCAAGAATATCAAGGGAATTAATGAAAAAAATGTGAAAGAAGGTGGCCTAGCAGAACCAGATCTTAAACTGTACTATAAAGCAGTGATCATAAAAATAATTTAATGCTGGCTAAGAAATAGAAGGGTGGATCAATGGAATAGATTAGGGGTAAATGGTCTTAGCAATTTAGTTTTTGATAAACCTAAATATCCCAGCTTTGAGGAGAAGAACTCACTATTTGACAAAAACTGCTGGGAAAACTGGGAAACAATACAGCAAAATTTAGGTATAGATCAATATTTCACACTCTATACCAAGATCTGGTCAAAATGGGTATATGACTTAGACATAAAGGGGGATATTATAAGTAAATTAGGGGAATATAGAATGGTTTGCCTGTCAAATCTATGGAGAAGGGAAGAATTTATGACCAAGCAAGTGATGGAGATCTTTACAAGATGTAAAATGGAAAATTTCAACATTAAATTTAAAATGTTTTGTACAAACAAAACCAATGTAACCAAGATTAAAAGAAACACAACAAACTAGGGGGAAATTTTATAACAAATTTCTCTGATAAAGGTCTCATTTCTCAAACATATAAAGTCAAATTTATAAGTCATTCCCCAAAATTGGCAAATGGTCAAAGGATATGAATAGGCAGTTTTCAGATGAAGAAATCAAAGCTATCAATAATCATATGAAAAATGTTCTAAATCCCTCTTGATTAGAGAAATGCAAATTAAAACAACTGAGGTACTACCTCACACTATCAGATTAGCCAATATGATAGTAAAGGAAAGTGATAAATGTTAAAGAGGATGTGGCAAAACTGGGACACTCATGAATTATTGGTGGGGTTATGAACTGATCCAACTATTCTGGAGGGTAATTTGGAACTATGCCCAAAGGGCCATAAAACAATACATATTATTTGATCTAGTCTATATCCCAAAGAGACACAAAAGCCGGGGCAGGGAGGTGAGGATCTACTTGTACAAAAATATTTATAGCTGCTCTTTTTTTGTGGTGAAAAAGAATTGGAAATTGAAGCAATGTCCCTCAATTGGGGAATGGCTGAACAAATTGTGGTATACGGTGGTAATAGATTGTGTTATAAGAAATGATAAACAGGATAATTTCAGAAAAACATGGAAAAACCTACCTGAACTGATGCAGAGGGAAATAAGCAGAATAAGGAGAACATCAAATTCCATTTACTTGCTGTGTGACCAGGAGCAAGTTGTTTTATCTTTTGTCTCATTTTCCTCATGTATAAAATGAGTTGGAGAAGGAAGTGGCACACTATTAGAATTAATTAAGCCATAGGGCTAATGAGGACCATTTGGGGTCATTGGGATCTTAGCAGCTAAGGGCAGGGTAAAGAATAGTCGTTAAGGTTTCTTTAAGACCGGACAGAATCATAAGAAGGGTGCCTGTTGGAATTTTGGGTAGCCTGAGTCAGACGGTTTCTCAACTGCTAATCTGCATAGCAGGGGTCTCTGGGAGGTGTTTTTTATTTTTTTATTTTTTTTTTCCTTAGGAAGAGGCTGGAGTTTCTGTTTCCTGGAACACTGAGAAACCCAGTGGCAGGTGAAGGAAGAGAATAGGTTAGAGTTTCTGGAATAAGTTTATGGGGGAAATCAACAGAAAAGAGAAAGAAAGGGGCTGTTTTTCCTCTGTGTGGCGGCTGAGAAGACCAAGCCATTTAGAGGCCTGCTTAGGTCTAAAAGCCTAGCTAGGCCTGGAAGGGCTGGCAGTTGGCAGACAGACTGATTCAAAGCTGAGAGAAATTAACAGAGACAGTAAACTTTATTACAAATAAATTATTATTTAGGATTATTATATTATATATCATATATGTTATATTATATGTTATAATAATAAATTATTATTTAGGGTTATAATTTAGCATAGTGTATGTAGAATAGATCTGGGAATTAGTATAGATTAAGAAGTGATAAGAAGGCTCCAGATAACCTGAGCAAGAAGCAAGTTACTAGAGGGAAGTGGGTAAAAGCTTAGTTCCCTGTTAGATTTAGGGATCCTAATCCTCAACCTTCATTATCTTTCCTTACCTTTCCTCAAACCTTTTCCAATATTTATTTAATAGAGGGTTTTTTTACATCTGTCTCCAGCAGTTATGCATTACACAGGCCCAAACAGTTACACAGAGTTCCCCCTCACTTAATGTTCCTATATTAATACTCCTGGCTATTCTTATTTGCAACATTCTTATAAATAAATTACAATGAACAAAACCACTCCAGTTTTTCTATCAAGAAAACACCCCCAAATGGAATCACAAAGAATTGGACATGAGTAAAAATGTATAAACAACAATAAATTTTGGTGAACTGGATCCTCACTTCCACAAGGTAATCAATACCTTCATCACAGCTTCGGCACCAGCTGTTCTAAACTCTCTTCCCTTATCAAGCATTCCATCATTCATTATTCACAAAAAAACTCCCTCTTCTCCTATTCTTATCACACATCATTCAGATATTTAATTCCATTGTCTCTTTTTCTCCTTTTTTAAATGAGAAGGCAGCCCTTCTCATTGCCAAGGCCAACCATTCTACATGCACTTTGATATTATTGCCCTCTATGATCTCCAGAAAATTTCTCTATCATGTTCATTATCTCTCTCTCTAAACTTCAATTTCTCCCCATCTATTGTTTCCTTCCTGTTACCAGCAAGAATCTCCAAGTCTCCCACATCTGTAAAAAACACTTATTAGATCTGACAATCCCCATAACCATCACCTAAGTCTTTCATCCCTTTCTCAACTAAACTCATGGAAAAATCCATCTTTAATCATTACCACCACTTCCCTTCCTCTCACTCACTTTTTAACTCTTTGTAACCTGACTTGCCAACTTCATTCAACTAAAACCACCTCCTCCAAAGTTACCTATGATTTCTTAATTGACAAATTTAATGATGTTTTCTCAATGATCTTCATGTTCTTTTCTCAATCCTCAACCTTTTTGATGTCCCATAATTTTCTCCTCCTGGATAGTCTCTGTAGAGTTTAACTAGACTGTTTTTCTTAGTTCTTTTACCTGTCTGACCACTATTTCTTAGTCTCATTTGCTAAATCCATGCCATATTCACTTTGTGCATCCTACAGCATTTTTTATCCTGGATCCACTTACCTTTTCCTTCTAACTTACCTCATTTGGTGAATTTAGCAACTCTCATGATTTTAAGTCTCACATAGCTATCACCCTAGTTCAAGTCCTCATCACTTTTCAGTCAGACCTTTTTAGTAGCATGCCAGTTGGTCTATTGCAGTAGCCACTCCTCATGTCTCTCCCCATCCATTCAACTACCAAAGTAATCTTCCAAAAGTATAGGTCCAAGTCTCAATAAATTTCAATGGTTCCCTATTACTGCCACGATCAAATGTTAAGTTCTTCATTTGGCAATTTGAGTTCTTCCTAATCTGAACCCTTCCTACCTTTCTAGTCCTCTGGAAAGTACATCCAGCACATCCTTTCTCATCCTCTTCAACCATCTACACTAGCCAATGCTGATCCCTAAATCAATCCCTGGACTCCCACCTTCAACCTTTTGTTGAACATTTTAGTTCTCCCTCCTCACCTCCACTGCTTAGTTTCTTGGATTATTTCAAGAGTCAAAACAAATCTCAGATTTTGCAGGAGGCATTTCTCAGTTCTAACCCCAACTGCTAGTGCCTTTCCCTCTAAGAATACCTACTATCTACTCTCTGTGGACCTTGAGGGGACTCAGTTCTATTCACATTTATCTCCACTTTTAGAATTTGAGTGCCTTCAAGTTTTGTTTTTTTTTAAACCCTTACCTTCCATCTTGGAGTCAATTGGAGTCTGCCTTGGAGTGTATTGGCTCCAAGGCAGAAGAGTGATAAGGGTAGGCAATGGGGGTCAAGTGACTTGCCCAGGGTCACACAGCTGGGAAATGTCTGACACCAGATTTGAACCTAGGACCTCCCATCTCTAGGCCTGACTCTCAATCCACTGAGCTACCCAGATGCCCCCTGTCTTCAGGTTTTTAACTGTCTTTGTATCCTTGCACTTAGGAGAATGTATAGCATGTAGTAAGCTCTTTTAAAAAATCTTTACCTTTTGTCTTAGAATTGATATAAAGTTCCAAGGCAAAAGAATGGTAAGGGCTAAGTAACTGGGCAGGGTCACACAGCTAGGATGTTTCTGAGGCCAGATTTGAACATAGGATCTCCTGTCCGTAGACCTGGCTATCAATTCACTGTGGCACCTAGCTGCCCCATAAATAAATGTTTGTTGACTGACAGCTTCCGAAAATATTCCAGGACATTCCCACTAGACTGCTTTACTAACAGGAAGAGAAAATCTATATATTGGTCCAAGCCTGAAGCAGGATAAAGTTTGGTATGTTTGTCCCTGAGCACATTGTCCATAGCCAAAGCATCACATACTCTCATCCCACAGAAACTCAGACTTGTTTTTCAAAGTATTTTCATGAGCATTGTAAAAATTCAGTTTCAGGACATTTACAATATCATATTATATTGAAAAAAGGAAAAATAACAAATTTTGGAGGGGCTACAGGAAAACACACACATTGATTCATTGTTGGCAAAGCTGTAAATGAGTCTGGTCACTCTGAAAAGCAATTTAGAATCATGCCCCAAAAGTTGTCAACTGTGTACACCCTTTTGACTGAGTAATATAGCTCTTATCCTGAGACAAGAGGCTTCCAGGTTAAGATGGCAGCAGAGTAAAAAGCAGCTGCTTAACCTCTCCTAACCGAAACATATAGGACTCCTCAAGGGGACATAAAAACAAATCCAGACGAATGAAGGGACCCCACAACAGGGCGCAGCATTGAAGGTACATAGAATCCGGGCATTTCCATGCTATGAGGGGGTGAAATAGCTCTCACTAAAATGCGAGCTGAGCACCCCCTCTCTCCTCACACCACCTACAGGGCCAAAGCCAGTGCACAAGAATTAGAGCAAATTTGGGGCACCCATTAAGTCCTTGACAGCTACCTGGGGTCACCAGGCCCTGCTCCTGAGGGAAGCAAGACTTAAGACCCCAAGAGGCTAAAGAATGCGTGGACTTTGAACACAGACCCTGAGCGCAGGCACGGTTGCAGCTGCAGATGAAGATTCTGAGTGCAGGTGCAGACCGTGGGTGGGGACCCAGTGCAGAGGGGTGCATGATTGTGGAAGCAGTGCCCTGAGACTGTTAAAGGAGCTTTGGGCAGAGGAACAAGCAAGGGGACCACCAGGAGGCTTGACCCTGAGAACAACTAGACCAGAGACCTCAGGAGCCCAAAGAGCGCAGACAGACCCTGGGCATGAGGATAAAGCTGAAAGGGCACTGGGCTAACAATGGTAAGCCAGAGAAAAGAACCTCAGAAGATAAAGATGAAGAAGAAATCTTTAACATTTGACAACTTTTACACAGAAAAAATCCAGACAACAGAGCAAGCAGCAGAGGAGAACAAACAAGTAATCATATCCAAACCTTCCCAAAAAAATGAAAACTGGTCACAAGCTCTTGAAGAGTTCAAATCTGAGATCATGAGAAAGATGGAAGGGGTCTGGCAAGAAAATAACAGTTTAAAAGGCAGAATTTCACAATTAGAAAGTGAGGCTCAGAAATCAAATGAATTATAAGCAAATTGAAGACCAGAAATGACCAGCTAGAAGCCTTGAAGAAACAAACAGACCAGATTCAAAAGGAAAACCAAAAGATTATAGCCAAAAACCAGTCTCTAAAGGCTAGAATTGGGCAATTAGAAAAAGATGCCCCCAAATCAAAAGAATTGATAAATAAATTGGAGACCAAAATCAAATAGCTGAAAAACAGGATAGACCAAATTGAAAAGGAAAATCAAAAGAATATAGCAGAAAACCAGTCCTAAAGACAAGAATTGCGCAACTAGAAGCCAATGATCTCTCAAGACAACAAGAATAAATAAAGCAAAGTCAAAAGACTGATAAAATAGAAGGAAACATGAAATATCTCACTGAGAAATTGACAGATCAAGAAAACAGGTCTAGAAGAGATAATCTAAGAATTATTGGTCTTCCTGAAAAAGCAGAAATTAATAGAAATTTGGATTCCATACTAAAGGAAATTATTCAGCAAAATTGCCCTGAAGTTCTACAACAAAAGGGCAATATAGACATTGAAAGGATCCATAGATTGCCCTCTACACTAAACCCTAAAAAGACAATCCCCAGGAATATAATAGCCAAATTCAAGAGCTTCCAAGTAAAAGAAAAAAATTTTACAAGAAGCCAGAAAGAGACAATTCAGATATCAAGGAGCACCAATCAGGATCACACAGGATCTGGCAGCCTCCACACTACAAGATTGCAAGGCTTGGAACATGATATTCAGAAAGGCAAGAGAACTTGGTCTTCAACCACGGATCAACTACCAATCAAAACTGACTATATACTTCTAGGGAAAGTATGGGCTTTCAACAAGATAGAAGATTTCCAAGTATTTGCACAGAAAAGACCAGGACTAAATGGAAAATTTGATATCCAACCACAAAAACCAAGAGAAACATGAAAAGGTAAATAAGAAAGAGAGTGGAAATAAAGAAGACTCTTATTTTTAAATTTGCCTCTTTAAGGGCTTCAATAAGATCTAATTATTTGTATTCCTATATGGAGAAATGTTATGTGTAATTCTCTGTAGTGAACTCTATTCACTATTATAGTATCCACTATTATAGTAATTAGAAGAATTATTCACAGGGAGAGGTTGGAGTACTAAATGGTCTAAGATGACAAGGGGGTGGGTGGGAAAGAGGGGGGTGAATAGTAGAGAACACCAAGAGAAACTTGAATGAATAAGAAAAATAGGATATTCTCTTACACACAAAGTGGGCATAGGAAGGGGAGGAAGAAAGCATTAAGAGGTAATATTTAAACCTTACTTTCAGTGGAATTAACCCTGAGAGGGAAGAGTAGCTATATCCATTTTGATATAGAACACTATCTAACCCTACTGAGAAAGTCAGAAGGGATAAACCAAGGGGAGCAGAGGAGTGGGGAGGTCAAAAAATGGAGGTGAGGAGAAAGGAGAGGGAATTCATTAGGCCTTAAAAATAAAAAGAGGGGAATAACAAGGGAGGGGGTAGAAAGGATAGTAAATCAAGGGAGGGGACAAGGGTTACTGGTTTAAAACAAATCATTGGTTTAAAAGGAAATAGCCTTAGAAGAATGGATAGAACTAAGAGAGGATACCAAAATATTGGGGAATACATAACTGATAATTATAACTCTGAATATGAATGGGATGGTTGATTATACTAAATTAAAAAGCTTTTGTACAAACAAAAACAATGCAACCAAAATCAGAAGGGAAACAACAAACTGGGAAAAAATCTTTATAACAAAAAATTCTGACAGGGGTCTAATTACTCAAATATACAAGGAGTTAAATCATTTGATAAAAAATCAAGCCATTCCCCAATTGATAAGTAAGCAAAGGACATGAATAGGCAATTTTCAGATAAAGAAATCAAAACTATCAATAAGCACATGAGAAAGTGCTCCAAATCTCTAATAATTAGAGAAATGCAAGTTAAAACTTTGCTGAGTTATCTATCACCTCACACCTAGCAGATTGTCTAAATGATAGTAGGGGAGAGTAATGAATGTTGGAGGGGATGTGGCAAAATTGGGACACTAATGCTTTGCTGGTGGAGTTGTGAACTGATCTAACCATTCTGGATGGCAATTTGGAACTATGCTCAAAGGGCTCTAAAAGATTGCCTGCCCTTTGATCCAGCCATACCATTGTTGGGTCTGTACCCCAAAGAGATCATAGATAATAAGAATTGTATGAAAATATTTATAGCCGTGCTTTTTGTGGTGGCAAAAAACTGCAAAATGAGGCTATGCCCTTCTATTGGGGAATGGCTGAATAAACTGTGGTATATGCTGGTGATGGAATATTATTGCACTAAAAGGAATAATAAACTGGAGGAATTCCATGTGAACTGGATAAACCTTCAGGAATTGATGCAGAGTGAAAGGAGCTGAGCCAAAAGAACATTGTACACAGAGACTAATACACTGTGGTAAAATAGAATGGACTTCAGTACTAGAAACAATGCAATGATCCATAACAATTCTGAGGGACTTATGGAAAAGAACCCTACCCACATTCAGAGGAAGAACTACAGGAGAGGAAACACAGAAGGAAAGCAACTGCTTGAACACATGGGTTGAGGCAGACATGATTGGGGATGTAGACCCAAAACTTCCACACCAATGCAATTATCAACAATTTGGAAATAAGTCTTCATTGATGACACATGTTAAAACCAGGGGAAATGTGCATCGGCTATGGGGGTGGGGGAGGAGGTCAGGGGATGAAGGGGAAAGTAAGAACATGAATCATGTAACATGATAACTTTTCTAAAAAATAAAAATTATTTAAAAAAACAAAACAAAAAATATATAGCTGTTATCCTACATTTCCAAAGAGATGCAGGAAGAAGAAAATATCATATATGTACAAAAAATATAAATTTATGGTAACTTCTTTGAAATAGCAAAGAATGGCAGTGTGAGGGTGTGCCCATCAACTGGGGAAATGGTTGAACATATTATTTTATATTAATATAACAGAAACTGTGGGAAGTCAGTAAGAGCAACAGTCTCAAATAGATAAAAATCTGAGACTCCTCTTTTGACCCCTTTTATGATCCACACCTTTTCTTGTTGAAAAGTATTGTGGCCTTAATGAAAAGCTTTAAACTCCTAGCAAACAATAGTCAAGAGGTTAACATTCTCTCCTTTGGTCAGAAATACAACTGTTTTTGTTTCAAAAGTAGTTTCTAGACAAGTTAAGGTCAATAATGGACAAAATTTAGACAAAACCTCCTCCAGTGCGGGCTATTCGTCCCTGAGAAAGTATTCCCAGACTTAGCTTTTGATAATGGGCCAGCCAAAATTCAGCCTTGGCCTTGTTCTATTCTGAAACCAATGAGACCTTTTGTGTTTTGATATGACATAATCTTTATTTCTGTGCAATTGCAAAGTTTTGGGGGTGCTTTTGGGTGAAAGGGAGTTTGAAGTTTCATATATAATAAACTTGTGATTCAATGGCACTTTGGAGAAGCAGCTATGATCATCTCCCCTGTCCCATTACTTCCTTATCAACTAAGCTGTCCTTATCAGATTATCAGAGATGATAGATAGATCTCATCAAGAAACAATGGAAGAGATAATATCAAAGAAAATTGGGATGATTTGCATAAAAGTCACTGATGCAGAGAAGTGAGTAGCACCAATAAAACAATTTATACCATAGCAACAGCACTGTAAAAACAAATCATTTTGAAAACTTAAGACTTCATTGATGTTATATTTACCCCTTTCTAGATCAAGTTTTTCTCTTTTCCTTTGCATTGTCCTCATCCTTAAGATGCTAAAAAGGAAGGGTGGGATTGAATTGTCTGGGAGACTTTTAAAAGAGAGTCACCTGCTTTATGGAAACTATACCAGAGAGAAACACAATCTAGACAGTGATTTTGCAGTACAAGATTACTTAGATGACAACAACAACAACAAAAAGATTACTCAGACAAATTGATTAGAGATGATCCTTGGACCTATGAGCAACACCAAGTGACCCCTCCTCTGGTTATCTAGAACACTGAGAGCAGTGAACTTTCACCCTGGTACCAGTCAAAACTAAACAACAATGATATGTTTGTTTTTATAGTCTGATGATACAATCCCTGGGATCTTGAAAATAGCATGGAAATGTTTCCTAACAAAAAGCATTTAAGCTCACCTGATTATAAGCACTGAGAGTGGATAGGAGAACTGAGATTGCAGATGTCTCTCGTAACAGTGAGTTGTTCATCTGTCAGAAAACTTTATTTCTGACTTAGTAGATATATATTTATTTAATCTTCCCTATGTGATTGAGCAAACCTCACATGAAATCAAAAAGGAGATAAGAATCCCTTGGAAATAAATAGTAGCCCAAGCTGAGCAGATTTAATACATGGTGAATTCTTTTGTAAATCATGTTATGGAGGTTGACGTTTCATACCCTAAAGCAAATGAGATCAAATTTGGACAAGGCACAACAAAAAAGACCAAAGGTACCTAGGCTGGTGATGTACTGCCAGCATCTACCTTAGAGCACCATCCAGTGGCATCCACACAGATTGCTTCCGGAATGTGTTTCTGACCTACTCACTAGGTCTTTGAATTAACCCCAGAAATGGGCAGACACAGTAAGCATTTGGGCTGTCCTTGCTTTTCCATTCAATGAGAGTGTATAGCCTCTCCTCCTGTGGATAGGAGGACCACTACTTATAATCTTAGGGCCCATAGCACTGAGAGTTTAACAAATTTAATTCTCATCACATATATCAGATTTGAGACTTGAAGCCATGACTTCCTAACTTCCAAGGCCAGCTATGTTTCCACTACACCACAGATAGTCTGTAATAATAAATAATTTTGGTGGAAGCCCCCCTTCCCCTTTATAATAGAATTCTGATTTCAGCACTGATGATAACTCTCAAGACTGTCTTCCTGTATTCTCAAACTAAGGTGCTATTTGCCCAGGGGAAGTAACTGACTAACGCTTTCTAATAATCTTTTTAAAGAAAATACCCTTTATGGATAGGATAGACATGAAAATCCAGTATATTTTACAAATCCCTGACTCTTTATTCCTGATCTACATTTTCTAATGTATTCTTTTCTAGGTTTTTCATCAGATAGTAGTATAAAAGGAGCTCTTAGTAGGAATTATGATGTCTTGTTTCTGAAGAGATACCTTTTTTTTTAGCTTCTGGTTTAAGGATACTTTGGAACTAAGGGTCATGGATTCTGAGAATTTAAGTCTAATCCTCATAGGCTGGGCATGTCAAAATAGATCATCCTCATATTATGTTTTGTTTGTTTATTTGTTTGTTTTTAACACTTACCTTCTGTCTTGGAAACAATACTAAGTATTGGTTTCAAGGCAGAAGAGAGGTAAGAACTAGGCAATTGGGTTAAGTGACTTGCCCAGGATCACACAGCTAGGAAATACTGATGCCAAATTTGAACCCAGGACCACTCATCTCCAGGCCTGGATCTCTATCTACTGAGATACCTAGCTCTCCCCTCTCATGGCACTTTAGGATCAGAGACACAACAGTAGCACGCTTAAGAATTTTCTCTTTTAACTGAGAAGGCTGAGGAGTGGAGAAGAGGACGTCTACAAAGGCTGTTGATTCAGAGGACTCATTTTTCACAACAATATCAAGCACTCTGACTAGAATATAGTAAATAGTACAACCTAACAGAACTCAACCTTGAATATTTTACAGGTGGACTCAAAAAAGCATCCATTAAATAGTCATGGTTTCCAAAAGAGGACAAAGGACAACTTAGAAATACCAACAGCACTTTAGAGCCTTTGCAGTGGTTCCCAAACTTTTTTGGCCTACTGCCCCCTTTCCAAAAAAAATATTACTTAGCGCCCCTGGAAATTATTTTTTTTTTATTTTAATAGCAATTAATAGGAAAGATAAATGCACCTGTGGCCAACACCACTCCCCTGGATCGCTGCAACACTCACCAGGGAGCGGTAGCGCCCACTTTGGGAATCACTGCTTTAGAGGATAGAGAAGTATTAGGAAAATTCTGAAAATCAAGCAACCAGCTCCAGTATCAATAACATCCTCTTTTATATTTAATCTACAAAAAACATACCAGTTGCTCTAAAGGTAAACTTAAGCAAAGATAAAATGACATTATAAATCCTTATGCATTGGAAGGGTAGAGTTAAGGAGAGATAATTTGAATTGACCAAAAAGTGGATTCAGTGTGGGGTTCTGACATTTAGGTCAGTGAGGACACTCTCTTCTATTAGGATCATTCATGTATATTGCGTAAATGGAATTAGCTCACCCCCATTCATAGTTAAACTCTAGCCATCATAGATGGAGATTAGATGGAGTTACCCACACATGACAATAAGTAACAAATCAAGAACAAGGGACTACCCTTTGGGCAGTCCAAAACAGTGTTGAGGCTGCCATTTGTCCACTTGAATTAGAGGTGGACCCCCAGGAAGTGATGAAAGATGCTGTCCTTCAAATATGATGGTAACTTCCTGTGGAGGCAGTTGGCGCTTTGAACTTGGTGTAGAAGGATCTCTAGTGAGACCTCAGGCGGCTTCCCTCTGAATTGTCACGTGGGTGAGTTAGGCTGATTCTCTTTCTCTTCCTTTGGCGTTTCTGGAGGCTCTGCCCTCAGGGAGGCCTCTCTTGCCTCTCTAATTGTCAAAGGCCTTGTGGCTAGAAGCCTTGTTTAATTAACCTCTAAAAACTCTCACCCGGTCCAGACCTCTGCTGATCTGGACCAGAGTCTCTCTCTCTCTCTATTTCCCTACCTTCATCCTTCCTGATTGTAAATAAACTTCCATAAAAGTCATCCTGACTTTGGTCTATTTTTAATTATGGAATCAATCTAAATCTGATTGATTCCTGGCAACCACACCTAAAAATATATATATATTTATTTTTAAAAAATAAATAAATAAATGAATGAATAAATATATATATATATAAATTTGCCTCTTACATTATACTCTTGACCTTCCCATAATCTTTTCTTCCATGTATTCCAAAAGGCCTCTGGAAAAGGAAACCGGGGCTTCCTTCTCAAATAATATGATATAACATATAACATGATAAATCTGGAAGAAAATGTAATCTCTCTTCTTGTGAAGAAAATTTTTTTTAATGCCCAAGCCCATTTACAAGGTCACAAATGAGAAATTTTGGGGTCACTAATAGCATGTGATCACCAATGGTCACAAGGTTGTATTCCCGATGTCCCCGACACTCTCACAGTAACAAGAAACAGAAAAATATATCTATTACTCAATTAAATGACTTTTAACTCAAGTCCCAATCTTCTTCTTAAGTATTTAAATAATAGATCTTTCTCATCATGAGAAATAAGACACTGCTAAAAATGTTTTTACTCAAACTCATGGCAATAAACATCTTATTTCCTCTTCTAGTTCACCTCTCAATTCTGTTGTTGCAGAACAGCTGCTTCTTTTTTTGGCATAAGCCTCTGCCACTAAGTTTCTGAAAGCTCCAATTACTGTGTTCTTTATTTTTTAAAACAAAGACACATTCATCCAATGCTAGACTGAGGTGTGGAATTTTACTGCTCTCTGCTGGTCATATCAGCCTCACCCATTGTCTAGTTTTCAATCTTGCTTCTACTTATTATTCCTTCAGATGGTGAAACACAATTGTGTAAATTTGTAGCTAATGTCACCATAGGTTGTATGATCTCAAAACAAGGTTGTTGAAAGCTATTCCCATCCTTCTGTATATTCTTGTATCAGTTAATTGTTGCCTTGTACATCTCTGGTAAATCTTGTAAATACTTTTGCTGATTCTCAGTATACCTTTGACAACAAATATAATTATGGTCAACTGGAAAGAGATTTCTTTATGGCAAGAGTTGCAAAAATTAGTAACTACATTTCTGTAAAGGCTTTCTTTAATGTAGCAATTCTTGAGGATGTTGTTATTTTCCAAGAATAAGTCTGAGAAATATATTCAGAATCTGGCATGGAGTCTTTTATACCTGAACCAACTGAGGTATCCACTCTCCAGAACAAACTATAAAGTAAATCTGCAAGGCATTATTATTCAACATTTTCAATGTCCTAATCTCCAGTAAAAGTGAATTCTTAAAATCAGTAACTAAAATTTGTGTTGAAACTGGACTCATGTTTTTTGCCCACAATTTTCATGGTGTGAAATCTATCAGTAAAGGAAAACTGGACCTATTCCCAGTGAAGTTTCAAATCTCAACTAAAATCTCATTTTCTACACAAAGTCTTTCTCAGCCCCTCTTTAATTTTAATGTCTTCCCTCTCTTCTTATTTATGTTTATATAGCTTATTTGTACATATTTGTTTGCTTGTTGTATCCTCCATTAGACTGGGAGAGCTCCTTGAGGATAGAAACTTGTCTTTTGCTTCTATTTGTAGTCCTACCACAAAGCACAATGCCTGGCACATAATAGGCACTTATTATTTATTGTTATCTATTGTCTACTTAGATTCCTGCAACTTTCCATATTATTCATATCAATCACACTTTCTGAAAGTTCTTTGAATTAGTGTTACAGACTGATGAACTATGTCAAAGCTTTTGTACACAGGCACAAGATGCCTTGCCCAAAGAATGAAAGGAACTTGGAAAAAAAACTTTATAACAAAAACCTCTGACAAAGGTCTAATTACTCAAATTTATAAGGAGCTAAATAAATTGTACAAAAAAATCAAGCCATTCCCCAGTTGATAAATGGGCAAGGGACATGAATAGGCAATTTTCAGATAAAGAAACCAAAACTATCAATAAGCACGTGAAAAAGTGTTCTAAATCTCTTATAATTAGAGAAATGCAAATCAAAACAACTCTGAGGTACCACCTCACACCTAACAGATTGGTTAATATGACAGCAAAGGAAAGTAATAAATGTTGGAGGGAATGCGGCAAAATCGGGACATTGATGCACTTGCTGGTAGAGTTGTGAATTGATCCAACCAGTCTGGAAGGCAATTTGGAATTAGGCCCAAAAGTCATTAAAAAACTGTCTACCCTTTGATCCAGCCATAACACTGCTGGGTTTATACCCCAAAGAGATAATAAGGAAAAAGACTTGTACAAAAATATTTATAGCTGCACTCTTTGTGGTGACAAAAAATTGGAAAATGAGTGGATGATTGGGGAATGGCTGAACAAATTGTGGTATCTGTTGGTGATGGAATACTATTGTGCTAAAAGGAATAATGAACTGGAGGAATTCCATGTGAACTGGAGAGACCTCCGGGAACTGAAGCAGAGTGAAAGGAGCAGAACCAGGAGAACATTGTACACAGAGACGGATATATTGTGGCACAATTGAATATAATAGATTTCTCTACTAGCAGCAATACAATGATCCAGGACAATTCAGAGGGTCTTATGAAAAAGAACATTATCCACATTCAGAGGAAGAACTGTGGGAGTAGAAATACAGTAGAAAAACAATTGCTTGATCACATGGTTTGATGGGGATACAATTGGGGATGTAGACTCTAAACGATCACCCTAGTACAAATATTAATAATATGGAAATAGGTCTTGATCAATGACACATGTAAAATCCAGTGGAATTTGCTCATTGGCTACAGGAGAGGGGTAGGCAGAGGGGAGGGAAAGAATATGATTCATGTTACTATGGAAAAATATTCCTAATCAATTAATTAAACTTTTAAAAAAAGAAAGGAATTTGATCATTCTATCACACTCAGTGAGTCAATGTGAAGCCTACACAAAATTCTTCTGACACTGAAAACATGACAAGTCCTTCTAACTTAGAAATACTTCCCAGTGCAAAACAATTCTGTCAGACTCCAAAGAACCACTTTTGATCTCACCTGAAAGACCCCTGTGTCAGTGGCTAGCAAACCTAATACTCTATTGGTGAATCAAACACCCACTCGGGAAGAGGATTTGTCACCCCACACCAAAGAGGATATGCCATCTGGGAAAGTAAATTCTCCACCTAGCTTAGTTCCTGAAATGATCCACTTTTGATCTTCCCTATCAGGATTAACATGGACTGTGGACCTCAGAATAATCAGGTATTGGAATACCTCCCATTATCTCAACCAGATTGTATGTTCTGACTACGGGAACACATTCTTCCAATTATTACATAAGTATGTTTGACTTGAATATGTAAATGCAGAGTGCTCTCACAACCCTCGTAGTTCTAAAAGCAATATTCCAATGCTACCTAGATCATACTTGGATTTTTATACCTTGGCAAAATGCAGGACCTAAAACTCAACTGAAAGTGCATGCAAATTTCTCTGAATAGGACAGAAACTTCTGTTGTGTCATACAGATAAAAAAAAAAAAACAACCAGAAAACTGTCAATCTTTCTGACTTGTCTAAGCAGGTCATTGATGTTTCATAGTTTGCTCAAAATGCAGCAGTCCCACTGGGTCACAGTAACTATAATCACGGTGTAATGCAAAGATTGTTAAACAGGGGTCCATGAATTTTAAAAAAGATTTCAAGGACTCCACTGCAATAGAATTAGTTTCTTTTGTAAAACTATTTTATTTTATGCATTAAAAAAGCATTATTCTGAGAAGGGGTCCATAGGCTTTACCAAAATGTGAATGGGGTCCACAACACACAAAAAAAATTAAGAATCCCTGCTCTAACCTCTGAATTCACCAGGAAACAAGTGTTTCTCTGATCCTTAAGAGTACCTATATTTGTAGTCACTGTTACACACAAAATGAATGGGATCCTGCTATACAAGTTGTATGACCCAGTTAATATCCATTCACGAAGCGAGCAATCACTGAGGTAGACCACTTCAAGGGCATAATGCTTCCAATAGATGGAGCTGGCATTAAAGAAATTATTCTTAAAGAGAAAGTAGTAGAGTATAGGCAGAGATAAAAAGTCAGTGAAACATTGAAGATATATAGAGCAGAGGAAGTTCCGGCGGGGGGTGGGTCACAGAAAAGGAGGGCAACATTGGTACTACCACAATAAATTTAATCTACATTAAAAAAGAGTAAAGTTGCATGTAATAAAAGGTTCTTGGCCAGAATCCTAGCACAAAGCAAAGACACAATCAATTTCCTAAAAAAGTTCAGAGTTAAAACAGTGGCTATCAGGAAGAGGATCTCTCAGAACTGGAAGGCACTAACCCAGTGATGGGGAACCTTTTGGAACTTTGTAAGGACCCTGAGTCATGCTCCACCCACCCCCACCCGCCAGACTGAATGCCCCCATTGCGTGCCATACCCCATTCCCTGACTTGGTGCAGGGGCGTGGCCACCAATGTTACATGATGATGCCAGTGTGAGCAATCAGAGGAATACATCATCATTCCCTTCCTGGAGGTGACGGGGTTCCCAGTACAATTTCTACCCAGTGCATGAGTCGTATGAAAAGGAAAAGGGTAGTGACCCAACCTTTATCAAAGCCCTTATAGCAGAAGGGGTCTTGATTAACCCATCCATCCTGAATAAGTGAAAGGCTGCCACTAGAACCAGAGTGGAGGTGAATTTCCTGGAAGCCTCATTTTAAGGTACTGAGGCCACAGGCTAGGGGCCGGGGATTTCCTTCACTTTGTGAGTGCTTCTTGTATACCCAAAAGTCTGCTGGACCCACTTTAGCTACTGCTTCCCCCAATTGAATTAGGGAATTATCTGCCCAGGTAACTGGGTGTGCATAATTCAAAACGAAGGAAAAGACCCAGAATGTGAGGCAAGGAATAGTCATGGGTCAGGTAGTTAAGCTTAAAGCAACAGGTATCTACAGGAGGGATTAAGATAACAAAGAGGAAGAGGGAACTACTTATTCCAAAGTGCCCAGCAGCTGTTTTTTTCTGCTTCGAAAGAGATATTCGAGGCCTTCCACCCACTCACAGGAATAAGTGTCCCTACCTCCTCTTCTGCCACCTGTTTCTGGGGGGACAAAGGGTTTAATGGGAGAGACTTGAGTCCATGTATTCCGCCCTTCCAGTTTTACAGCAGTTGGGTTGGATAGGCTAGCTGCGCAGGGACCCTGCCATCCAGCTGTTGGCTGGTCCAATTCCTCTGTTCTCCAGGTTTTCATATAGACCAAGCCTCCTGTTTGGGCTGGTGTGGGATTTCCTCTCCATCCTCCTTTGAAGGATGAGGGAGGACTAACAGGCTATTCCCTTAGAGTTTGGTCAATGGGGCTCAGCCCTACATTTGCTCAGGGGGTTATTTTAATTAGGGTCAGTGCAATCAGGAGGGTCTGAACCCAACCAATTTTTTGCTTACCAAAGCAGGGCTGTTACCTGTTTATTCACCCAGTAAGGGTGTCCATGAAGATTAAAAGGACTTTGTACCTTTTGCAGGGTGATAGTTGGTAGAATCTATTGCCAACCTGAGGGCCCCCTCCACTCATCAGGGCACTGGACCCTATTAATGTTTAGATACTAATGGGGCGAGGGGTGTGTGCCCTTATCATAGAAGCATTATGCCTCCTTAGCTCCTTATGGGCCTGAGAATCTCATGTTTTGGCAGAACATATTAGAAATTAAATGACCAAACTTGTTGAGAACAATTAATGCAATTTAGGATCTTGGTTAGGTTCTCTTTGGGGATTCCTTAATTCTACCATCAAACATGAATGATTATTCCACTTCCTCACTACACCTACATGCTAATAACAATTATAAGATACTTTTTGGATTGTTATATATCAGTGATGGGCAAACTACGTCCTGCGGGCCAGATTGGGGGAGGAGGGTGAAATGATCTATCCAGCTACAATTGACATTATTCCTAATCTGACAAATACAGTGAGTAGGATACAATACAATGAAACTTCCAAAGAGCTGCCTTAGAAACAGACTGACAGATGAGCATTTCCTTTCTTTTGGACCCCTCTTTAAAAAGTTTGCCCATCACTGTTATATATCAGTAGATTTTTGCTGAGAATAAAGGAAAATAGTATGGAGACTTTTTAAAAGTAGAAACTATGTAAAAATTTTAAAAATCTGATGTATATTATTAGATTTGAGACAAGTTTGTGCCAAGTAGTCATAAAAAAAAAAGGAAATGTGAAAGGTATAGCACACACCTCAAATTTCAATGTATACAAATAATAATAATAGATAATGAGAGGGAGAGGATGCTGCATTTTACTTGAAAAGTTAAAGAACTACAGCTATGTCATTAGAATTTGCAATAGCTAAAGATTCACAAAGGATGCCATAATACTAAAAAGGTTCCTTGAATCTTTCAATTAAGCAATCATTTAAGGATTTATGCCAAGCACTGACTAAGAGTTGAGTATACTCAGAACAGAAAAATAGCCCCTCCCCTCAAGGAACTTACATGTCAGCACTGTGTAATTTCTGTACTCTAAAACTATGATTTCCAGCACCCCACTCTCCTCCTGTCATTGTATGTAGGCAAGATATAAATTCTGTGTATTTCCTCCTCTCTTGCTCTTCCTGTAATGGCAGGGGCTGCCTGTGGTCTTTTTAAACAGGCAAGAGAGTTTAGTCACGTGGTTCTATTTTGCTAGATAATTACCCTTTTATTCCTTTACTTCTAGTGATTATTAATAAACTTTATAAAATTTAATACTTGGAGTATTGGATATTAATTTAAATATGTACAAAACACATTTGAAGAGAAAGCACTAGCAGCTTGTAGGATACAAACGTATTCCTGCAAAAGGTAGCATTTTAAATGATTCTTGAAGGAAGACAGAATTGTTTTTTTGTTTGTTTGTTTGTTTTTAATTTTAAACCCTTAACTTCTGTGTATTGTCTCATAGGTGGAAGATTGGTAAGGGTGGGCAATGGGGGTCAAGTGACTTGCCCAGGGTCACACAGCTGAGAAGTGTCTGAGACCAGATTTGAACCTAGGACCTCCCATCTCTAGGCCTGACTCTCAATCCACTGAGCTACCCAGCTGCCCCCAGGAAGACAGAGTTTTAAGAGTTGAAGTTGAGAGAAAAAGCATTTCAGGCCTGGGAAACAGCCAGTGCAAAGCCCAGAAATAGGCAATGAACCATCATGTGGAATAGCTGGACTTGTGTTAGTACAGCTGGACTGCAGAGCACACAATATTTAAGACTAGAGAGGTAGGAAGAGTTTTAAATGTCAAACAAGCAAACAAGGAGTTAATGTTTGATCCTAGAATTAATGGAGAGGCACTGAAGTTTCTGCCTCGGTCTGTAACATTCTATATACACTGATGTTTGTCTAAAGCAGGGGTCGGCAATGTATGGCTCTTTTGAAGGCCAGATGTGGCTCTTTCTGCAGGAGCCATAAAGTCCTTTTTTTTCAGGCGCTGTTACAGGAGCGCACTGTGAGCACTATATGGCTCTCATGAAATTACATTTTTAAAAATGTGGCGTTTATGGCTCTCACGGTCAAAAAGATTGCTGACCTCTATCTAAAGCAATCCATTTTTATCTTTTTTTTTCTTCGTTTTTTTTTTTAAACCCTTAACTTCTGTGTATTGGCTCCTAGGTGGAAGAGTGGTAAGGGTGGGCAATAGGGGTCAAGTGACTTGCCCAGGGTCACACAGTTGGGAAGTGTCTGAGGTCGGATTTGAACCCAGGACCTTCCCCCGTCCACTTCAATTAATCTTGAGAATGTGAAAGAGTTGCTTGATCTTGTCTATTTCTCAATTGGGAGATTGGATAACCTGAGTTCTCATTGCAGTTCCATGAAAATAGGATGTTTCTGATGATTCAAAATAAAATATAAAGCAATTTCAAGTCCTCAATTTATCCCATCATTGCATTGAAAAACACTGAGTATCAAATTATGATTTAACTTTTAGTCTTATGGAGTTCTTTGTAGAATTCTCTACCTCCTTTCCTTTGCAAGATAATCTGTATTTTCATGATCCCTTTTCTAGTTTTATCATGAGCAGTGTAACCAATACTAGATGATGAAATGGCCCACGAGATATATTTGAACCCAGGACAAAAACCAATTGCTGACTTCTCTATTTCTCCAGAGAACCCATAAATCAGCTTTCCATTTAGCTACAATTTCTATCTTTAGGTTTCTTTTCAAGGGAGAAACATATCAAAAGTGAAACAATCAGTTCCTAAAAAAGTACCTCAAAACTTGTCTCTTCACAAGCATTTCACATTGAATGTACCAACAGCTGTTTATAGGACTAAAAATTAATTTGGGGCCCCTCTGCCTCTCCCCTTTTCTGCCTCATCCACCACCACTGCAGAATCAGGAGGCCACACAAGACTCAAGCTTTTTTGTCTTTTCTGTTTTGAGTTGCAAAGTGATCAGCCTACTAGTTAGTGTTAAGTCTCTCCACTTACAATGTAGCCTTGCTAGGATTCTATTTCATGCCACTTTTCAGCATGGTAGACTGAAATAGCCTTACAGAACTCGGTGTCTGCCTAGCAGTAGGCATGGCTAGTGGTAGTCTATGTCATCTCTGCACACAGGATAAGCAGGTGTAGATTTCCTGCTAAACAATTTAGCATAACTATGACTCTTTAGCAGAGGGGTTTACATATAATAAGGAAGTACTTAAGGTTTGTTGAATTCTGTAATTTAAGACATGTTGGTCATATCCGTATTTTATTTGGAGCCCTCATCAGAAACGCAACTTTCCACCATAATAGAATTCCCAAGGAAAAATGCAATCTGTTCTTTATGATCATTTTACAAGATGGTATCTAGGAACACATTGTGGGGAAAGTCTAGGGTAGATGAAGTTGTCAACTCCCAACTTCTGAGAACAAATCCAGGAAATCCAGGATGGATCACTGCCACAGCAAAGGGCACATTCTTGTATATGTTTTGGCTGTATATAGCAATCCTAAGGCAGTCAATAGGGAATAGAAAAGGTCACATATTTTCTTCAAGTTATTTTAACTATTTTTTGGCTTAGTCCAGCAAAGCATAAACATATCTGTCAACTTCTCTATACTTGGCATACTGATACCTGTAATTTTTAAAAGCAAGCTCAAGGATTACAAAGCTTCACAAATGGAGCTCTCTAGTGAAATTGCTCAGTACTACTTTATTCAAATTCAAGTTTTGTTCATTGTATAAAGTAGCATGACATATTTTAAAGCTGATAAAACTTTTATGAATGTTTTTTAGAACCCTTACCTTCCATCTTGGAATACCAATGCAGAAGAGCAGTAAAGGCTACACAATTGAGTTTGTAACTTGTCCATGGTCACACTGCTAGCAAGTGTCTAAGACTTGAACCCAGGACCTCCTGTCTGTAGGCCTGGCTCTCAATCCATTGAGCTACCCTAGTTACCCCAGGGAAGTCTTTTTAAAAGAAAGGAATAACTAGGAAAGTGTTCTTGTTTTATTCCTAGTGGTATAACTTGTGAAAATTACATTATCTGTACTGGAAGGAATTCAATCCTGGTGGCCATAAAATCCAACTCATGATTGAAGAATTCCTTTGACATCACTTACGAGTGATCAACCAGCACCTACTTCTAGTGCTCCAATGAGAACAGATTATCTTCCTTAGGAATACATCACCTTACAGTAGCTAATGATTCCATTTTTGAGTAGCTATAAATGTTTTGTTTTTTTTTTTTAATTTTTTTTTTATTTTAAACCCTTAACTTCTGTGTATTGACTTATAGGTGGATGAGTGGTAAGGGTAGGCAATGGGGGTCAAGTGACTTGCCCAGGGTCACACAGCTGGGAAGTGTCTGAGGCCGGATTTGAACCTAGGACCTCCCGTCTCTAGGCCTGGCTCTCAATCCACTGAGCTACCCAGCTGCCCCCTAGCTATAAATGTTTTGGAAGTTTTTTCCTCATGCCAACCCTTTATCTGCCTTTATGTACTTTTCATCCATTATTCCTAATTCTGTCCTTTGAAGAACAAATCTTGTCTCCCACACCAATCTTCAAATACATAAAGATTTTCCAATCCTCTCTCCAATTTGACCATTCTTTTCTAGAAATGCTTGTTCTATGCTTTTTCTAAAATATGGCAACCAAGACAGAATACTCAAGGTGTCTTTTACATTCTCACTTAGAAATCAACACAGCATTGGTTCTAAGGCAGAATAAAGACTAGGCATTTAACCCTATTCTACCATAACTTTTTAAACCCTTACTTTGTCTTAAAATTGCTACTATCAGTCCCAAGGCAGAAGAGTGGGCAAGGGAACACCTCGGGAACTTCCCTTTTCTGGACAATCTCTCAATGGAGCCCCAGATAACTCTTAGTTTTTTGGGTACCCTATCAAAATGTTAAGTGAGTTTACAGCCAGTCCACTAAAATCCCTTGATCTTTTTTTATGAAAACTATTATCTAGCCATGACTCCTCAAACTGTAAAATGTACAACTTTAAATTTATATAATTTCATTTTCTATTTTGGCACATTATCTTAAATCTGTTGAGATCTTTTCAAACACAGGTATCATTCACATTGGATATTCCTCTAAGCTAAATTTCATATAATCATAGGAAAATCAAATATAATCATTACATGGACTTTGCCAACAAATGAATAATTGCTAAAAATGGTTAAAATAATGAAGGTTGAAGAACAGACCCCCTAGTACACACTAGAGAAATTCCTCCAAGTTGACATCAAATCCTTAATGATCCTTTTAGGTCCTTTTAGAACCTAACATTCGATCCCCTCCAAGTCCACCTAACTACTTATCATCTAGGTACTTACCACTTGGTATTTATACCCTTAAGGCATTTCTGTGCATATCTGTGGAGCAAGGGGAGATGGGTTTGGTTTTTTTTAACCTTCTGTGATGCTGGGGAAACCATTTAGCCCACCTACCTTAACTTTTTCTCTAAAATGAAATACATGGGAAGCACTCTGCAAACCTTAGAATATCACATAAAAAGTCAGCTATTAATATTTAAGCCACATGCTCCACCTTTTCCACAAGCACAGCAGTGTGAAAGTTTTGTAAACAAAGGGAAGGGCCAAATAGCACCTGGCTTACAGAAGGTAGCAAGGAATTAGAAGCAGAAGCAATGTCATTAATAAAGCCTCCAAAGTACAAAAATATCCAGGAAAGGGAAGATTAAGATTTGTTTTCAGAATGTGAATTAACTCATCTTTGAAATCCACATTTAATGTTAGAGAATGGCTATGAAAACAAATAGGAAGTGGCCCAAAAATAGTTGTCATATGATCCAAAGGATCGCCTGGAATCTAAAGCAAACTCATTTTATAGATGAAGAAACTATGGCTCAAAAAGGTGAATTAATTTTCCCAAGTTCACTCAGCCAATTATAAGAGCAGAACTGGAAATGAAACTAGACTTCTTGACTCCAAAACAGGTACTCAAACGGCATATAACTCTAATGAAGTAATCTACAGACTGGGTGTAGGAAACAAATGCCAGCAGACCTTAAGATGATTCTATAGTTCTTGAGCTGGAATCTGAAACTTAGATAACTTGGGTACACAAATTGAATCCATGTAGTAGATTAATCAGTAGAATAATGTGCCAAAGTTAGAAAAACTAGCATAATTACAAATACTAACATATAGTATTTTAATATTTACAAAATGCTTTCCTCACAAATTTTGTTAACAAAGTTGAACATTATCCTCATTAAATAGATGAAATAAAAAGCTCAGAAATGTTAAGTGATTTGTCTAGGATTCCCTAGCTTCCAGGTTTTAAACCTAGGTCTGACTCCCAAATCCAGAGCTCTTCCCACATCACAGACACCTTAGAATGAAGATAATAATTTCTGGCTGTGTAACCAGAAAGGTCAAAGAAAAAACATTTAGGTATAGCCAAATTGGGTGGAGGGAGGGGACTAACTAGGTGGGGTATTGCACTCCAGTTCAGTGAAATAGTTGAAAGTCATATTGTCAAGCCAACAAGCATTTTTTTAACCCTGATACCTTGTCTTAGAATCAACACTAAGCATCAGTTCCAAGACAAGAGAATAAGGGCTAGGCAATGGAGATTAAAGCTACTTGCCCAGGGATAACATAGCTGAGGAAGTGTCTGATGTCAAATTTGAACCCAGGACCTTCTATCTTTACACCTGGCTCCACTGAGCCACCTAACTGCAACAAAAAATTGAACATTTTCTATATGCCAGGCATTGTGCTTGCTGAATTGATTGCAAATGGATAGGAGTTAATGAAAAAGATGTGAACAGTTCCTCTAGGAAGAAGTTGAGATTTTAGAAAGGATGAGGAGGATTTCAAGATTAAAAAGCGAGATAGTTAAGCAGAAGATGCCAAAAGTGAAAGGTAATTGCATTGGTTAAGGGATAGGATGGTTGTCAGGAACAGAATGTCACCTCGAGAAGCTTTGTATGGCTATATGAGGACAAGCAGAACTACGCAGAGCAAAGGACACAGAGTGAGACATACAGAAACATAGAGTATATGTAAGTGCCAAGGAAGTCTTAGTCTTTAGCTCAGACTTAATTTTTTAAACGGGCTAATCTGTATGAGTGACTAAAAAAAAAAAAATTGTAACCCTAAGAGGGAGAACAAGTTTTTAGACTATGTAAATAACAAATTTTGGTAGCAATGGTCCCAGATGGGGTCAAGTAAGTTCAGAATTGGAATCAAGGCTTGACTAGATTTTAGGAAAAAAACACCTTGATGTGCATATACAGCATTATGATGAAGAACCATTAAGTTTCTTCTATGCACTACATGTATAGAGAAGGAAAAACCTCATATATTCTAGAACTACATCTCTTCAAACAATTCCTTTTTGCAACTATCATTAATGTCTGTAGGCTGTGGAGACTTAGGATTATGCAAGGAGGACCCCAGCAGGTAGACAACAGAAAGGATGTAGAGTTATGTTGTCTCCTTCCTTGGCAACATATGGTGTTTTGCTTTGGTGGGTGATTTTTTCCAACACTGCCATTCTTAATCAATCCCCCAGGCCAATGTCCCCGTAGCCTTCCCCCAACCCAAAGCAGTTTCAATATTTTATTTACACACAAACATGATCCTGTCTAGATATTAGTAGGTTTAGAAGATGAGTATTTCGAGTTCTTCTCTGTAAAGTACAAGATTCTCACAAAGGTCATATGCCAGTACCCCTTTTTCCCATCATAGAGGTGGTCCTCTTAAACACAGAATTATTCAACTAGACCCACAACTCTCATTCCAAGTAATAAGACTGTTTTTCATTTTCAATACACATTTTCTTTCTTTCCTTTTTTAGAGCATTTGATAGAAATTCTGTACAGAGAATTTATATTTTATCTTACATAAGGTGACCACTACAGAACTCTAGACAGGTTAGAAGCAGGAAGCTGGAGGGTTAAGGGATTGAGCCTACAGACTGTCCACGCCTGAATTCCTTTTGGGTTGGAGAGAGTAGGACATGCCCAGTTTTGCACTCCACTTTGGTGAAAGGTCAAGAAGAGCTAAGAGAATACAGCATACTGGATAACCAGTTTCCAGATTCAGAAGTCATACTGGTTACCCAACTGGTTTCCTGGTCAAGATTTTGGGATTCCATTATTAAGATATTTTCTTCCCCTTGGACATGAACTCATCCACTGATCCCCAACAGGCAACATTACATACATCTTGCCCAATTTAAAGAGTAGCCCACAGTTGAGACAGTTATTGCTCTATTCTCAGAACAATCTGGCTTTATGATTTATGAACAGCTTAGCTGCCCAGAGGGGGGAAGGGGGGGCGGGAATAAGTCAGCCTGGGTCCTCTCTTTTGGTGAAGAATAGTCACATTTTTCTTAGGGAAATGAAGACTTCAACCACCCCCAAAGTCAACTTGTTCTCAGTAGCAACAATCAGCTGATAGAAATATGTTCTGGCTTCCCATTAGTGGCAACCACTCCACTTCCAGGAAATGATGCAGAAACTGTGGTTTCTTCAGGCTTTTGGGATCCTTGTGACCTGGGCACACCTACTGCAATCTGTACTTGATTCTGTTAAAAGAAACAGATATCTTGGTTAAGAATTCAGTTCCTAAAAATGAGGTACAGAATTGACTTACTGAAGCTAATAAACTGCAAAAAGAGCAGCATCATAGCATTGCCAATATTCTCAAAATCTGTTCCATACCCCAAATCTGTACCCCACCCCTTATACCTCTCCTTGATCCCAACCTAGCCATTTTCCTGCCATATCAACCCTTTGCTGCTATACTGTCCAGATCTAACTTTCAGAAACAATGATCTGGAGGAGCTAATTCACTGAACTTTGAAATTCCTACAATGGAACTATGTGGTCCTGACTTGCAAAAGTCCACTATATTATATCCAGTCAGCCCCTGAATCTAGACAATGCTTCACCTCAGTCATCTTCCTGCCATATATATTCCTTCACTTCCTCCTTACTTTCTACCTCTCAGTATGGAAAGAGTAATCAATTAAATATTGCCATTGCTTCTGTAAAGTCAATCAACTTCTCTACTGTCCCTTACCCTTATGTCATTACCCTTATGCCACCTATTTTTTAAAAACCTTTACCTTGCATCTTAGTAGCAACACTATGTATTGGTTCTAAGGCAGAAGAGCAGTAAGAGCTAGGCAATAAGGGTTAAGTGACTTGCCCAGGGTGTGTCTGAGCCCAGATTTGAACCCAGGACCCTCGTGTCCAGACCTGGTTCTATCCACTGAGCCACCTAGCTGATCCTCTATGCCATCTATAATTCTTCTCTTCACAAGTCACAACTTTCCTATGTGCTGTTTCTATTAACATATAAGCTCCTAAAAGGCAATGTTTTTTACTTTTGAACTTATATCCTCAGCATTTAAAACAGTGCTTTGCATATAACAGGCACTTCATAATTTCTTCATTTTTTGTTTCACCATCAAAGTCTATTCATAGAACCCTTAGATCTTTTGAGAGCTCAACTCAAATACCAAGTTTCTACATGATCCTCCTAAACTGCTTTAAATGCATTTCCTCAACCCCAAAAAAATTACCTTCTACCTATATATACTGACACATTTTATATATACATAACTTTTTCTGTACATGTTGTGTTCTTTGATGTCTCCTTTAGAGAAAAGACTGATTTTTTTTACTTTAGTGTCTTTGTATCCCCAAATGCTCAGCACAGTGCTGGATAGATAGTAGGCAGGTGCATCAAATGACACAAAAATGTTGGGGTTTTTTTTTTTTTAAATAAAAATGTTCATCCTCTATTTTCTTTGCCTTATGAATAAAAAATGCACTGCCAATTGATGTAGTTTGGTTCTTCAAGGTATTCTTAAATTCCAGTATTTCTAAGTGTTAATAAATGCTTCCTTACTGATAAATGCTTTTTAAACCCCAAGTCCAAGTATCAACTACTCTAAAAAAAGAACTTTCTCTAAATTACTGCCTAAATGCAACAGCTATAATAAAGTTCTGACACTTGTATACATCCTATCAAACGCTGAAAAATTAGAGAAAGACCACATCACACACCACTGCTAACCTTCATCAGTGCCCAGGACTGAATAAATGCTTGCTGATCAATGAATGAATCAGTACTAAATGTTTCCCACTGTTATCATTTTATTTATTTCTACCGCTACTACTTACTACCTACTACCTACTACCTCTACCACTACCACTACCTCTACCACTACCACTACCACTACTACTAGGAGCTTATGGTTTGCAAAGCTCATTTGATCTTCACAATGACTCTCAGCCCCATTTTATAGATGAAGAAATTGAGGGTAAGAGAAGTTAAGACCTTACTAGGGTCACATAGCTAATAAGGCATTCAGTTCTTCCTTACTCCACTATCCACTGTGCCACCTGCCTATCTGCCCTTAAAAAGTAAAAGTTGGAAAAACTCCAGGATCTCTAAAACTCAGTAGCTTCTCCACAATCTTTTTCTAGATGTCTAAAGAAAGCTAAAGAGACAGGAAAAGGAAAGGTTTTAGTATTATAAGAATTATATGCTTAGGATTATAAGTTCTTTGAAAAGATTAGCATGACTCAAAAGAATTCATATATGTATTTAAAATGAAGTACACTTTCTTAAATGTCTTGTTGGCTAATTCAAAGAAAATTAATTCTCTGAGTATAGGAATTATTTCACTTTTTTCTTTGAACTCCCAATGTCTATCTAGCACAGTGCTTGGTATATATCAGGAACTTAATAAAGGCTTCTGGATCAAATGACTGATTAGAAAGGTAAGAATTATTAATAAGGTAAAATTAATTTTAGGTAGCTTTGTACTCTACCTGTGATGATATTCCCACTCCCCATGGTACAGGTTGGCCAGCAGAAAACCCCTTGCCTGGCTGTGTTACTGCATTTGGGACACCTAGCTAAGGGTGTTCTTCACTTGCCAGAATATCCACAGGAGCTTCAGCAATGTCTTTGATTGAATGATCCTCCAGAGTTAGTGAAGGGTCAAAGAGCAAGGGAGAAGGAGGGCACTGCATTCCATCACCCACTACATCCAAGTCCTAAGAGAGGGGAAAAAAATACCAGAGACAAATCTATCAGCAATATCAGGGGAACTGATATCATTCTAGAGAGGATACAATAATCTCATTTTAACCAACTGCAGCTCAATTCCTAATTATACTCACTATTTCTCAATAAGAAAGGGAATTTATCAAAAATCTAATTCCAGTTGACTCCATATTGATTCCTCTACCCAACCTAGCAAAGATGACAATCAATAATAAAATGACCAAAAAACTAAAAGTAGAAAGTACTGTAGATAATGAATTGCCTTTTCTAATATATAGTATTCAAATTATATACATTTTACAATTACTCAATTCAAGTTCAAGAAATGTGTATTACAAGTCCCACATATCCTTGGTACTAGCTAAGATTCAAAAGACTGTGCAAGTATATTGGAGAGATAAAATAAAATGTAAAGTGAAATCAAGGACACTGGTAACTTTGGGTGAAAGGAAGAAGAAAAGGCTTCCTAAAGGAAGTGCCATTTGAATTTCAATGGGTAGGAAATCAATAGCCATGAGGAACACAGGGAGGAGAAAATGACTGACTCTGAAAACAGCATAAGCAAAAGATGGTGGGGAAGAAGAAGCATATAAATAGGGTGGTTTCACTACAGAATATAGAAAAAAGTATGTTATAAAAATAAAAAAGTACAGTAGAGAGAGGTTACAGAGGGAAGGGAAGGTTATTCATTGAACAATAGAAAGAACAATGACCAAAAAAGGTATTTGGGGAGAAGAGAATGGAAAGTGAAGAGGCTACTGAAATAAGCCAAGGTGGATGAGTAATGAATTCTATAATGAAATATGTGTGGTGGCTGCAGAAAGACAAGAAGGTTAGATGCAATAGTTATTAGGATGAAATGAAAGGTCTAAGCAAATGATTAGATATGTGAACAAGAATCAAAAGATTCTTAATTCAAAATTCAGGTTCTGAATACAGGTAACTGTGTAGTGCCATTAAGATAAAAATGGTGCAATGAGAAAGAGAAACAGGTTTAGGGGAAAGGGAAAATATAAAAAAGAAATGTTCAAGTAGTTACACCAAACTGTCTTAATGATAGTAACAACAGCAATAATGAAAAGTATTTTCCCTAAATGCCTGCTAGATATCACTTTGCATAAGAATAAATGTTTGCTAGATTAAAATGTTTAAGTTTCCCTGATCAAGCTAGGAGTTAAGTCCCACATTTCATCTTGACCAAGTAACATTTTCCACAATTTTGTTTCTTCCAACTGAACTGGCCATTCCCCACTAAGAGATTTAGAATGACCAACAGACCATAGGGAGACATTCTTCTGGGCTCCTGTTTGAAACCAACAGTTACAGCAAACCATTGGTCTTGATTCAGGGCCTGTCATAAATATTGCAAAAGACTAAATAAATTCTTCCCCATCATGGTGGGAGGCAGAAACAAATTAGGGGCTTTGTTTTATAATCTTCAGTATCTCTTGTCCCTCCAAAATATAATGTTTCATTTTTGTCGTGTGTTGCTGTGCTCTAAGATAGCTTTATTTTGTCATTGTTCTTGTATGCATTTTGGTCCTTGATTTTACTTTACCTTTAATTCTGAAAACATCATTCTATACTCCAATACCTAGTAAGTCAATCCTTTGCAACAAATAAAGAGGGAAAAAGGAGTTCAGCAAAACTTATCATCATATCAAGACTGACAGTATGTACAATATTCTATACCATCATCCACCTCTGCAAAGAAGGGAGGATGCATTTTCTAATTTCATGTCCCATATGGTTTTAAAAGAACCATTTTCTTCTGATCTATAATTACCTTTTTATGTCACAAGAGTCACCTTGCTAAAGATAACTTTTTTAATGAATCAGAAGGACCCCTAACATTTCAACAAGTGAATGACATATAATCAATTGTTGGCTTTATAATTTGCATAAATTCACAGAGCTTTCTTCTGCTTTTTTCCAGTATGCTCAAGCATATAACTTTTGAAAATAAGAATCAGAACAGTCTAGAATATAATATATCCAAAAAGGTAAAGGTCAAACTGTGCTATTAAAAATATAGTTGTCTGGAGTCTTACAGATCTGATAAATTGCATTTTGCACAATGTTTTATACAAAAAAGAACAGAGAAAACTGGTTTACTATGGTATCCTTTAACTGGATACCATAAAGAATAAACAGTATGTAAGAGACACTCCCAAAGATCTAAGCCAGCAAACCTATAGTCTTAGGATGCCTATACACAAATGGGGAAAAGTGAGTAATAAGAAAAATAATCAGAGGGCCTAATGCAAATTTGATCTCATAGATAAAACTGATCCTTGGTGTAATGAGTACCATAGCCAGAAGATGGCTAAGCTTATATGTTTTTATTTTTTTTTAACCCTTACTTTCTACCTTAGAAACAACTCTAAGACAAAGGGCAAGGGTTACACAGACAGTGTTAAGCGACTTGCCCAGGGTTACACATCTAGTCTGAGGCCAGATTTGAACCCAGGTACTCCTGATTCCAAGCCTGGCACTGTCTACTGTGTCACCTCACTGCCCTGAAATATATACATTATTCAGAAGAAAAAGAACAAGTTAGGTGTGGGGCAGATATATGAGGAAAGCCAGAAATCAGTGGAGGATTAGAACTGTGATGGATAATATTTGAGGGAAAATCACTTAAGACAGCAATAGAAACAATTTTGTCATTAGAGTATGTTACCAATCATGTGGACTGAGAGATAGAAAAAGAAGCATTCTGGAAACAGATCCTAAGTAGATCTGATTCTCACCAACAGGAAGGAATTTGGTTGCAATGGTAGAAATAATAGTGGAATTAGTGTAAACAGTAGAGATGAACCTTAAGGTGGAAACTCTCCATTTTATCCAAGAATCTGTGATAGAGAAGAAAATTGAGAATAGTCTACCACATACCCTTGATTGTTGGACTGCTTATCTTGAAAGGTTCAGAAAGGATACAGACTAAAATTTCACAAGGGAAGTCAAGTGAGATCTCTAAAATCTTAAATTTTAAGACATAAAGAAATAATTCTAATGGGAGGGAAAATGAGAGTATCTAAAAAGTCCTATATGACAGAACAAGGCATTTAGCAGCTTAAGATTTTTTTAAACATGTTCAAAAAGATGGAAAGCAAGAATGTGTAGTATAGGTTGAATATAAAGAAATGACAGTTCTGAAAGAATAATGCATAAAATTCAAAATGTCATTAAGGTAGATAAATAACAAAGCAAAAAGACTTTTGTAAACCATTCTGGAGAAAAGATGGCTCAAAGGGACAAAACTGGTAAGGTTAAGAAAGATAAAAATAAGACTACAGAGAATGCAAAATTGCTCAACTCTTTATTTTACTTCTGTTTTCTCTACCTGGAAAATAAGCTTTGATCAGGAAAGGACAGAATAAAAATAGCTGGTAGGAAACTGGTACCCAAAATAGATAATAAAGGTCTTTAGCCACCTTCAAACTCAAATCACGAAGTCTACAGGAACTGACACCCTTAGAGTACCCAAACCTATTCGTGTGGCTGGTGAACCATTAGTGATCTCTGATAAACTATGGAGAATAGGTGAGGTACCACTGGATCAGAAAAGAATAAACTGCCAAATTTAAAAAAAGATAAAGAACAGTGTCAATGGACTGTTACAGTAACAGGCCAGTGAGCTTGACTTTAATTCCTGGCAAAATTATTGTATAATATTGTAGAACCTATTATTAATGAACATTTAGAAAAGGAAAGAATGATTTTAAAGACTCTGCATGGATAGTTTTCAAAGGTATGGATAGAGATCACAAAACAGAATAAAAGAATGGATGGATGAAAAGCATTTACTGGGGATACGAATAAATAAAGCACTACAGCCCCAATCCTCAAGAAGTATATATTCTGGTAGAGGGAAATAATATATGTAAGAGGATGGTGGCCACAGAAAGGTGTGGTTTGGTCTGAGAAATAACAGCATAGTTAGTGAGTGGAGTCTTAGGGCAGTCAAATAACATGTCCTTTTTTAGAGATAAGGGTAGTATTGATTTGATTACTATTCCCAGAGCAAGAGGTAGAAAGGAAGGGAAGGAGACTCATTCCTGATACCAAGATGGCCAGGGTACAGGTTGGATGGAATGTAAACCAAGGTCTGGATCTCAGGGTCTAGATAAACTAGATATAATAGGCCATGTGCATTGGTTCTGGCTGACTCACCAATCAGAACAGCATGGCCCCAGGGCGGTGGTTCCAAAGCTGTGTGGATTAAGTCACCCAGGGCATGGTCTCAGGAGGTCCAGTGGTCCAGAGGGAGCAGCAGCAGGACAGATGGCAAGGAGATGGCCAGGGTAGACGGTCAGATGGGATGTGAAGCATGGTCTAGAGTCTGGGGCCACTAGATAATATGGGCCATGTACGTTGCCGTTGACTGACTCACCAATCAGGACAGCACTGCCCCAGGGCCGTGGTTCCAAAGCTGAGTGGATTAAGTCACTAAAATAGATAATTTCAATTATGTGAAATTAAAAGATTTTTGTAGGAACAAAATTAATGCAAGTATGATAAGAAAGCAAACCATTGATTGGGGGAAAAATATTTGCATCAAATACCTCTGCTAAGAGTTAGATACTCGAGATATATATGGAATTTACATAAATATAAGACAAAGAGCCATTCTCCCATAGATCAAAGGATATGAACCATTCTTTTAAGAAGTGCAAACTATCAACATTTATACAGAAGATTGCTCCAGATCACTAAACTATGGTTCCCCATCCCGGAGAAGGTGAAAGACTTCTTTTCCTAAGGAAAAGTACCATATAAATCAAAATATTCATAACAGCAAGTTTTGTGATAGCAAAAAAAAACGGGAAACAAAGTAGGTGCCCATAAGTCAGGGAATAACTAATTGTGGCATGTGAAACAGAATATTAGTTTACCATAAAAATAACAACAAATATATAGACAAATAGAGATAAGTGAAATTAAAACAAAAAATAGGAAATATCCTGAACATAATGACCACAGTATAAATGGAAAAAACAAAAAAACTGAATATCAGCCCCAGAAAAGAAAATTCACTTCATTTTCTTTATTGAAGGGATAGGAGACTATTAAGAGTAGAATACTGTATGTAATACTCTAAAGTACAGAAAATGTTTGGTTTGTTTTGCTAATTGTTTTTCTTTTTTTACTGTTACAATGATAGCTCAATGGAGAGGGGAGGAATATAGGTGGAAATAAGTGATGTAAAAACAAGAGATCTCAATAAAGATTAATTGGGGAGAGCCCACATGGCTTTGTCAAGAACAGGGATTTGTATGTAGTCTTGTACTATTTAGTACTTTTAACAATGACTGCCTAATGGGTATAGATGGTATCCTTAAATTTTCAAATAACACAAAACTAAAAAAGATAAGTAATATGTTAGGTGACATTATCAAGATTCAAATCATTCTAGAGAGGCTAGGACACTGAGTCAAATTTAATAATAGGAACCTTAATATGGATAATTGTAAAAGTCTTATTATTAGGTTCCAAGGGTCAAGTTCACATATATGAGATAATGAAGGCATAGATAAATAATTCATCTGAAAAAGATTTGTGGAATACAGGAAACAAAAAAATTTAATGAGATTTTAGGTTATAATGATTGACACAATGACCAAAATATAGTCAGATGTGATCTTATTCTGGCCAGATTGCATCTGGCTGGTTATGTGCAGTTCAGAGTACTATAGTTTAGAAAGAATACCAATAAGCTTCAGAGCATCCAGAAGAAGGCAATGAAGATGGGAAAAGCCTTTAAGTTGAAGTCATAAATACCAGCTGAAGAAGTGGACATGGTTAAAGAAATCAGGGGGAATAAAGATAGGTATCTCTAAGTATTTAGACTCAAACTTGTTTTATTTGGTTCCAATCAAGCAATCAGCAAGAATGTATTATGCAACTAGTATGTACTAGATGGGGTAGCTATGTGGGTGCAGTGGATTGAGTGTAGGGACTGGAATCAGAAAGACCTGGTTCAAATCCAGTCTCAGACACTAAGTAGCTATATGACCTTGGACAAGTCACTTAATCCTGTTTGCCTCAGTTTCCTCATACGTAAAATGAGCTGGAGAAGAAATGGCAAATCACTTTAATAATTTTTGCCAAGAACAACCCAAAAATGGGATCACCAAGTCAGACATGACTGAAATGACCAAACAACAACAAATGTACTAAATTTTAGACTAGATGCTGGACAGGCCAAGAAAATAATGAAAGATACTACAAAATTGAAAGTTAATCTTAATGTCCATTAACTTAAATTCCTAACAATGAGAGCCATCCAAAATGTAAATGGGCAGCTTCAAGTAGTAGTGAGTCTTTAGGCAAAGGCTTGATCATCTCTAGAGGTTGTGCTGAAGTAAAGATCTTAATCAGTTATGGGCTAAATACTAGCTAGTTTCAAATCTGAAATTCATTTCCAGGTAAAGGAAAAAAAATATGTAAACTAAACAAATCATTTCTGGTTCTATTTTATCTGAATAGCACAATAAAGCTGGTTATAGCTGCTTGCCAAACATCCTTTGCTCCTGATAACAATCAGGAATTCAAATTTTCCCAAAATGAATCACCAAATAGGAATTTTATCACTGAACTTAATTTGGTAAGGAAAGTATTTAAAACCCTGTGCAGAATCAATTTTATTTTTAAGCAAAAAGTGACAATGTGAATAGAAAAATAAGCAAACAAAATGTCTTTTGTTAGAATTCTCTGAACTCAGAAATGGCTCTATTTTTACCAACATTTTACATGCAATATCCATACTATTAGGGAATTTGTGGGCAGGAATACTTTTTTCATTTCTTTCCTAAAACTTACATAGTAGTAGATCACAGATCTCATTATTTACATCTTTCCTCCCCACCTCATCAATTCTCCTGGTCTATTTCAGTAGCCTCTTGGTGGCTGGGCCTGCCTCAGTCTTTCTCCACTTTAGGCCTTCTTCCATTTAACCACCAAAGTGGTTAAAAGCACAGTCTAATCTTCTCTACTTAAAAATTTCAGTGGCTTCCTATTACCTCCAGGATGATAAAAGCCCTTCATAACATCCCTTCCCCCCCCCCCCCCCCCCCTTTCCCATTACATATACATCCATACTGGCTGCCTTGCTATTACACAAACAGGACATTCCATCTATCTATCTCTTCTAGGCATTTTCTCTGGCAGTCCCTCATGACCAAAATGCTCTCTCCTCTTTCCCCAAATCCCAACTTCTATAGGAAGCTTTTCTTAACCCCTCTTAATTAAAGTGCCTTCCCTATTAACTGTCCCATTTTTCCTGTATATGTAGCTTGTTTGTAGATATTTCTTTGCTTATTGTTTCCCCATTAAACTGTAAGCTCCTAAAAGCACAAACTCTTTTTTCTCTTTTTGAATCACCAGATCTTAGCACAGTGTCTGACAAACAGTAGGCACTTGTTAAATATTTATTTGACTGATTTGATTATAAAGCAGAAATCTTCAAAACTTCAATGTTGGTTAAAAAAATGAAGAAGTAGATCAATGGAACATACTAAAGGGAAAATCAAAAATAATGAAACTTGATAACCCAATGTCTGATAAGCCTAAAGTCATATATTAACTAGAAAAAAAACTGCCTATTTGATAAAGAATTTCTGGGAAAACTGGAAAAGTTGGCAGAAACTGAGCTTAGACCAACCTCTTAACAATGTTCTACAAAACTATGCATACATGACTTTAATATTAAAGATCATCCCATAAAAAAAAGGAATCAGATCACATATTTTTCAGTTTAACAGCAATGAACAGGGGATATATTCTTAACCAAAGGATAGAAGCAACAAAAGACAAAATGAAGAGATAAAAGATAAAAAAATTTTATAAGAAATTGAAAAGCTATTGCATAAACAAAATTAATTCACCTAGAATAAGAAGAAAAGAAATAAAAAGATGGAAATACAGAGTGTTTTAGGGATTGTTGAAAGAAAGGCACACATGCATTTTTGGTGAGGCTGTGATTTAATCTAACATAATATGAAATTTATGCAAACCAAATATCCTTTGGCCTAGATATTTCACTACTTTGTGTGTGTACACACACACACACACACACAGAAGTCACTGATAAAAGAATAAAGTCCCCATCATACACCAAAATATTTGTAACATCACTTCTTATGGTAGCAAAGAACTGAAAACAATGTAAATGCCCATCCCTTGGGGAATGGCTTAAATTGTGCTATGTGGTATAAGAAAGGTGGAATGTTCTATAAGAAATGACAAATAGGATAACAATAGAAAAGCATGGAAAGACTTAAACTGATAAAAGAATGAAGTATGCAGAGCCAAGAAAACAATACGCATAATAACTAGAATAGCGGAAATGGAAAGAACAGCAAAGCAACAAAAATGAGTGTTGAAAAATCACAAAAAACAAATATGGTTCCAAAGAAGGGACAGAAGGAGACCTATTTGTATTTTCACTATGTTCCCCATATTTGGAATGGTTCTCCCTCATCACCACCTCTTGGCTTGTCTACCTTTCTTCAAGCCCCTGCTAAAATTCAACCTTCTCCAAAATCTTTTCCAATACCCCTTCTAGTAGCTTCTCTGTTTATTATTTTCAATTTATCCTGCATTTAGCTTATTTTTGAATGTATTTGTTTGCACATTGTCTCCAAGAGACTGTGAAATCCTCAAGAGTAGAACTTGCCTTTTGCATTTAAAAAAAAAATAAATAAAAACCCTTACCTTCTTTCTTGGAATCAATACTGTGTATTGGTTCCAAGAGAGAAGAGTGATAAGGGCTAGGCAATGGGGGTCAAGCGACTTGCCCAGACTTTGCTAGGAAGTGTCTGAGGCCAGATTTGAACCCAGGACTTACTGTCTCTAGGCCTGACTCAATCCAGTGAACAAGCCAGTTACTCCCCCCATTTTGCAATTTTTATCCCCAGCACTTAGCACAGTGCCTGGCATATGGTAGGAAATTAATAAATATTTAACTGAGGTTCATGGATGAGGAACATGGCATATATTTTTTTGATGTGATCAACTTTCTTAAATGCTTTTTCTCTTCTTTTTTTTTTTCTTAAAAAATATTCTTTGTTATATGTTCCTCCAAAGGGAGGAAGGAGAAAATACAGAAGAATTTATGTGTTATGAAAACAAAAGATATCAATAAACATTTTTTAAGGGTGGTGATAGAGCAGCGAGGTTCCTCAGTAGAGAGAGAACCGGAAGATAGGAGAGGTCCTGGGTTCAAATCTGCCATCAAGTCCTTCCTAGCTGTGTGACCCTGAGAAAGTCACTTAACCCCTGTTGTCTAGCCACAATGCATTTCTGCCTTGAAGTCAATACTTAGTATCAATTCTAAGACAGAAGATAAGGGTTGTTTTGTTTTTTTAATTAAAAAAGAAAATGATCTTTGTGATCAAGATTGAACTTAGATTTGTCTACTCAAAAGAAGAAGATAAAAAATTAGAAAAACTACTAGATTAATTTTCCTAACCAAATGCTAGTAGATGAGACCTTGCAATAGGATTTGCCGAAAAATATAGATTTATCAAACACCAATTTCCCCAGTAGACCAGTAAGTCAAATCAGTCTCCTTATGAAATTGGTTTGTATGAATAATTTTTCTAAACTAAATAAAGCCAATGAATTCCCAAATATAAATTACATGACCACATACAAAAGTGATCGTTCTTGACTATAATGAAACCCAAAGCAAAACTAAATGTTAATTTCAGTATAGCCAACTACTTAAATTACTAAAATAAAAGCAGTTTTTATTTTTAAAGTAAATTTTAAATTAAAAAATTTTAAATAAATGGGGTTTTAAGGAAGCTTCAGGAGAGTTTTGAAAGCAAATCAGAGTTTGGCAAAGACAAGTTCATTCTCAAGTTTCTAATACTGATCTATATAAACAATCTCCATACCTCATCACACACACACAACCTCTAATATGTACAAAAGTCCTTCATCACAGGAAATAGCAAAAACCTATATTATGAAAAAAAAAACTTTTATTATGAACTTTTAAAAAGCAACATACTTAAAAGTTTGGGGAGAAAATGTGACTAGGGAAGTGAATGAAAACTGACTTAGACTGATCACCCTAAGACTAAATTTACTGATGGAAAAGGAGATCGGTTAAGAAGTAAGCAAGTTTAAATAGGAATAATGATCCTTAGACTCAATTATATAGTAGAAAGATTGGCTTACTTAGACAGGTAATAATCCTAAAAGCAGCTATAAAGGATAAGAGCTGGGATATTAGTCAGTAGGAAAGTTATATGAACAAACGTATGGAGATCGAAGTTCATGCAAAGATATCACATGTTCGGAACCAGAGTGCTATAAAATTATAGCAATAAATTAAGATAAAGAACAAATTAAACTATGTCATCTCCCAGAGAAACAATTTGTAGCTACACAATAAAATTCATTCATTTGAATGTATATGTATACTCTGAAAATGTGTATGTATACTCTGAAAAGTTGATCACTAAGAGAATATACATAAAGCACTTTGTAAACCTTAAAATGCTATGTGAATTCAGCTATTATAATCTTTATTTTTATAAGCAAAGTTTGTACTGGTAAAATTCCAATGATTCTCTAACCTTCCTGGCTCCCTCCATTCTTCTTTACAACAATCCTTTAAAATCATCAACTTATTTTTCCAAACTCCCCCAAACCTAGGTATGGTGCCTCATTCCCAAACAAAAAATAAACCCATTCCCATATATACCAACAATATAGTAAAAGTAGCTGGCAACATTAAGTTTCTATGTGCTTTCAAATTTCGATGCCCTTCCAACAGTAGGCATTTGCAAAAGCTCTTGCCTGAACAGATTCCAGGTTACAAATATCATGTTACTTAAAAAAAAAAAAAACTTTTAAGAAAATATTTTAAGGGAACAGCTAGGTGGCTCAGAGGTTAGAGAGAGAGAGGCCTGGAGACAAGAAGTACTAGGTTGCAATCCAACCTTAGACACTTCCAAGCTGTGTAACCCTGGACAAGTCATTTAAACCTCAACGTCTAGCCCTTAACAATCCTTCTGCTTTGGAAACAATACAGAGTATTATTTTTAAGAAAGATGGTAAAGGTTTTTTTTTAAAAGAAGATAGAGGGCAACTGGGTAGCTCAGTGCATTGAGAGCCAGGCCTAGAGACGGGAGGTCCTAGGTTCAAATCTGGCCTCAGACACGTCCCAGCTGTGTGACCCTGGGCAAGTCACTTGACACCCCCCATTGCCCACCCTTACCACTCTTCCACCTAGGAGCCAATACACAGAAGTTAAGGGTTTAAAAAAAGAATGGGGAAAAAAAAAGATATATTTGGGAAGCCAATAAGAGAATAGATAAAAATCTGAGACTCCTCTCTTTTGACCCCTTTTGTGATCCTTGTGATTTCTTGTAGAAAAGTATTGTGGCCTAATTGAAAAGCCACAAGTTAATTATTATTTAATTTTATTAATTTAATTAATCATTTAATTTTGTTGGTTTAATTATTTCTTTTTATTGGATGAATTAATTATTTAAGTGTTTGAAGCTTTTCAATAAGGCCACAATACTTTTCTACAAGAAATCACAAGGATCACAAAAGGGGTCAAAAGAGGAGTCTCAGATTTTTATCTATTCTCTTATTGGCTTCCCACAGATAGATAAATAGATATAGATAATAAGCGCAAATTCTTAAGTCTGGAAAAGCCTAATTGGAAAAGTTTAAAGGCAAGTAAAGAAAACATTTACATAACCCAAAGACCCAAAGCTTCCTTTAGTATCTAACCATTAATTCTTTGGTATTTACGAGTAAATAACTCAATAACCAGCCATCAAGATGTGAACCCAGGCTAATATGGCTACTTTATGACCAATTTTTTTAAACCATAAAAGATTAAAATTTTCTCCACATTCAGATGGCTTTATGAAAAAATAGGTCAAGCAAAGCAAATAGTTTCTCCAACTTACATCACTGAACTCCAGAGGTAAACTCTCTGTAGGCTGAAGTTCAGCAGCACTCAAGTACATATCCATGGGGACAGTTTCCAGTTCATCTGGCACAGAGAGTATCTGCTCAGGCTTATACATTTGAGGTGGCAGTTGAAAATGCAATGGGCAACAGGGGTCCTCAGAAAGGCTGACAGGAACTGGTTTGTTGCAAGGTACCTCCTCAGAGCCCTGACACCACTTGAAGAGAACCTGATTAGTATCTTGACAGATATCTGTGAAGAAATAGCAAAAGGAAACAAAAGAGAGCAATGAATATTCAATGTACTGAAATATATCCCTTAAAGAGTTGAATAAGTTATCCAGGTATAGGGGAATGATAGAAACTGAGCTACAAAGAACAACTATAGCTATATCTAATACAAGATACCAAGTAGCGTAATTAGTGAAAGTAAAAATTACTGTCAATTTAAATAATAAAATTTAAAGTCAACCCCTCAATATCTTAGTTTGTAGCATCAAAAAATTTATGTACAACTAAAATAATGTCAATAGAATGGAAAAAAAGCTGTGAAATTATAATGAACAAGCTTGGTCTTGGGAAAAATTTGAGAAAATGCATCTCACTCCATTTTTTTTAACTCGGCAACACCACCTAAGTAGAAACAATTAGCTTTTATATGGTCATTGAAGCTTTTGAAAGCAAAGGACTTTATAAATATTATCTCATATGATCCTCACAACAACCTTGGGTGGTAGATCCTATTTTACAGTCCCATTTTACAGGTAGGGAAACTGGGACAGAGGTTAAGTAACTTGTCCAGGATCAGACAACTACTAAGTGTGTGAGACCATATTTGATCTCAGGTCTTCCACCAGGATCCACTGACCACCTAATCTCATCAATAACATCCCTAAATAGATCAAAAGAAAAAAAGGATCTATATGTGCAAAAATATTAATAGCAGTTCTTTTTATAACGTTATATAAATAGTATCTTAAAAAAAAAACTTTCAAAGACTTTAAGAAGTTTGATCAATGCAGTGACTAACTGAAGCATGTTAATATTTCTCTTAATAGAAGTGATGGAAATCAGCTTGGTGGCTCAGTGGATTGAGAGTCAGGCCTAAAGACTGAGATCCTAGGTTCAAATTTGGCCTCAGATGCTTCCTAGCTATGTACTTAACACAAGTCACTTAACCCCCATTGCCTAGCCCTTACCACTCTTCTGCCTTAAAACCAATATTGATTCTAAGTTGGAAGATAAGGGTTTTATTAAAAAAAAAAAAAAACAGAGATGATAGACTCAAGTAAAAAGAAACACATTTTTTTTGGATTTGACTTCTATATGGATTTGTTTTGTCTGATTATTTTGTAATGAGAGATTTCTTTTTCTTTTCTTCTTTCAATTTGGAAGTGGGAAGGTGGGAAGGAGAAAAAATAACTACTTGGTAATTGAAAATAATCAAAGTTTAAAAGCTGAAGGCAAAAAGTCTCATGAGAGTACATTTTCAAGCTGGCAATGAAACTCTGGGAAAACAAAAAGTGAAACCAAATTGATTTAACTGACAAAAGTAAATTTTAAGTTTAAATTGAAAGAGTGCTGCATTATTCTTGACTTAATCCAAAAAAGCTAATTCATAACCAAAGGCAATCACATATATTTTAGAGGGTAGAAAATTAAACACATACATTAAAATTAAGTACATATCTTCTTGTCAAAGAAGACTATGCCAGAGTAGTGTAAAAGGGAATTCTTGGTTCCCCCGTTTGAGTTCACATTTGTGAAAAGGGAATCCTTTGTTCTCTTTGCTTAGTTAACACTTTGGTTGGTAATCTTGAACTAGGTGGAGGAGCTCACAAACCACTTAGTGAGTTCACACCTTACACTTGATGCTAAGTGAGAACAAGCCAGAAATTTTAAAAGTCCACACACTCAGAAAGGTGTGGTTCCAAAGATGAGAACTCGGACAATTTGGAAACTGTAATTGGCCCCCATGAAAAGGGGCAGGGACAGGAAACCACCATAAAAGCCATGAAAATCCCTGAGCAAGGGAGTCTGGTGAAGGAGGCTAGTAGAGAGTGAACTCCAAGAAAAGAGTCACTCCAAGAAGGAGAGAGTGAACTCCAAGAAGGAAGCCTCAAGAAGGTCAGCTCAAAAAAGAAAGTAGGTCTCAGGAGTCACCTTCAGCTCCAGTCATTGTCTTGGGGGAGTGGATAGCTGGTTTTCCCTTCCTGTCTTCTGAAGATAATTTAATTCTGATTGAAGGTTAACAAGTCCTGGCTGAGCCAAGCACTGGAACAATATTTAGTTAGAAAGGTTAATGTCTTTTTCTATCTTTTTGTATTTCTCTACTTTGACCTCTTTTATAAATAAAAGATTTATAATTTTCATATATGTAGCCAAACCATTAATTTTAATTCTTACAGTAGCAGAAAAGTGGCTACAAAAAGAAAAATTATTGGCTATAGGTTCTACAGTCTATTTTGTTTTTAAAATAAATTTTGGTAGCCTTTACTCTACTAAATAGGCAATTTCTAGCAGAGTTTGTGCCTTACACATTAAAAAAATTGTAGAATAAAATTTTCCATCCCTATGTATTTCCATAATAAAATTGGAGGTGCATTCTCACAGGAAAAAAATTTCAATTTAATTAAAAATTTGGGGTTAAGAGTTAAAATGGAGGCATGCATGGGAATCATAATTTTGTTGGTCCACTTTTCATTTGAGAAGTAAAAGATAAAACTCAAAAAGAAAAAAAAAATCTATCTCCTAATTTTTGGAGCAAAAGTTCTAACGAAGTTTTAAACACCTAATGAAAAGACAGTTCTCTACCCAATGTTGCAAAAAGATAAAATGGCTTCTGCAAGTAGGCTGTGACAAAACTCAATGTGACCTAAGAAATGAAACCTATCCATAATGATTTTATACTGTAACGGCTTAGCATTTCATTAAAAAAGGACCAACAGTATTTCATTTCCAAAAATTCAAGTGTTTCTTCCTAATGAACTGACCATTCCCCAATAACATTCTGAAATGGTCAGAAAACCATAGGATGATATTTTTTAGTCTCCTGTTTGAAACTAACACTTCCAACAAACTGTAGGCCTTGATTCAGGGCCAATGGAAAACTGAAATCTTGAAAATAAGAAAATTGATAACCACTAGTAACTGGCAATAGTCCATCTGGCAAATCATAAAATGAAAAGACAAAGTGAAAACATACGATTCAGACAGTGCCTGGTCATCGGGAGAGACTGGTTGGAACAACGAATATCATCAACAAAAGCCAAGCACCTCTGACTGGAACGAGTAGTATGTGCCTGAAATGGATTAAAAAAAAATACAGACTGTTCAAGAAAGTAATGCAATGTCATAATAAAAGATAGACTCTAAAATTATATAAAATGCAAGTTCTCCTTTGTGAACTAATGAAATGGTCCTCCCAGAGACTTGAAAATTCTGAACATGGCTAAGAATTGTGTTGATTCTTTTTATGCTCAGTACAAGTAAAAATGCCTTCTTTTATTTTTTTCTGCTACTAAATTACTACAGGGTTTTGTCCCCTCAAATAGGTCCTCCAAGATTAACTCTCCCCTGAACATTTTAGATTTAATCACCAGAAGCATATACATCCCACTTACACTTGAGTGGGGAAGGTTGGTGACCCACATGTGCGAAAGTGGGTGACGAATCAGAAACCATTGACTGCCCCCTGGGCAGTCCTAAGCAAAACTATAGAGCAGGGGTCAGCAACCTTTTTGGCCGTGAGAGCCATAAACGCCACATTTTTTAAAGTGTAATTCCGTGAGAGCCGTGCAGTGCTCCCAGTGCGGCTCCTGTATGTAACAGCGCCTGAAAAAAATGGACTTTATCGCTCCTGCAGAAAGAGCCATATGTGGCCCTCAAAAGAGCCAGATGTGGCTCAAGAGCGATACGTTGCCAACCCCTGCTACAGATCATAGTTGATCCATGTAAAAGTATAGGAAGGCACAGGAAGTGACGCAAAAGAAGCATCTTTAAAAAGGAGTTACAACTTCCTGAGGGGGCTCTTTGTACTTCGTAGTTCTAAGTTCAAGTTGGAGGCTAATGAAGAATCTGCTTCATAGACCTGAGACCTTGGACTTGGTGAGACTGTTCTTAAATCTCACCCTTTTGAAAATCACCCACGTGGGTGAGTGAAAAAGATTGACTCCTTCCTGGATTTTCTGAAGGGACTAGCCTCAGGAGAGGCCTCCCTTCTCTTGGGAAAGGAAGGCTTCAGGGCCCTCAGTTCAAGGCTGAGACCCCTACCGCTGAGGACTAATTAGCCCTGCCTGGGTTGAGCCAGGGGCAAGAGCAAAATAGTGCGTTAGGTTTGATATCTTACCCTATCCTCTCTCTGATTTTCTTACTTTCACTCTCTCTCCTTTGGTAAATAAATTACCATAAAAAAAATCCTTTTGGAATTGAGTAATTAATTCCTGGTGACCATACTCTTAAACAACTTAGTCCAACCCTTTCATTTTAGCCCCTTACATTACTACCCCCCTTTACATATCATTTGTCCATTAAGTCAAATTTCAGCATCAAGGCCAAAAGGCAATACTTTGAAGATTTTGAATCTCTCAAAAACAGAAAATATTGCATGTGATGTGACTCATAAGCTATTTTCATATACATATATGTACACACACACACATATATATATATTTATAACTCCTCTTTCATGCTTTTCTAAGTTTTAAAACTGCAGACAAAGTTACTCAAATTTATCCACAGAACAGATGAAATTAGATTGCCAAAATAGAAAACACTCATTATTTTCATACTAATTAAGGCCTTAAAAGACTCACACTTGTGCTTCTCAAGTTAATAGTCTACCCTCAGTTTCCTTTAAAAGACCAATTAGAAGCTTCAGTTGGTATAGAAAGGAACTCTACCTGCTCAATCATTTCAAATGTAATTAAGGTGCTGCCTTTTAAGCCTTAAAATAGCTTAAATATTACTTATCTTAGATTTGTGAAAAATGCTTACCAGACACAACACTTAAAACTGGACTTCTTACAAACTCTGTTCTTCATAAATCCAAGGTACTCATTCAAAAAACATTAAGGATCTATTATGCCAAGTAAATTTTTATAAAAATAAGGCCCTCATCCTCATGGAACTTACAGTCCTTAAGATGAATGATACATACAGAGCTAACCTGAGCATAACTGAGGAATATAAACATACCATTATAGGAATTTGGTGGTCTGGGTAAGGAAGTTTTTGTCTAAGGAAAACATAATAACATGGTAAACAGACATATAGGACAGTTAATTGGCATCTACTTTCCAGAAATAATTATACTATTGATTTGTTTATTAGGTATAAAAACTGGAAATGGACAGGGGGAGGCCAACTGTAAGACTTGATAAAGAAAGGTAATAACTAAACAGTTCTGAAAAGTATGGGCAAAAATTCAACAGACTATAATGGGAAGAAGATAAGCAATTCTAAGCACAGGAACTGAAATCTTGAAAATAAGAAAATTGATAACCACTAGTAACTGGAAATACTCCATCTGGCAAATCATAAAATGAAAAGACAAAGTGAAAACATACGATTCAGAAAGTGCCTGGTCATCAGGAGACTAAGCCAAGGTCTAAGAGATGGAAGAATGCAGGGAAGAGTTTAGGAGTTACTCTAACAATTTGGTTATTAGAGTCCAAAGTACATGGAAGGAATGAGGTAAGGCCGGAAAAATTAGATGGCACTCAATTGTGAACAGTTGTAGGATAAGGAAGTTTGACTTAGTTACTAAGAAGGTGCCAATAGATTTTTGAGTAGGAGGGACACCATTAAGATCCACACATATAAAAAGATTATTTGAGGAGTCCTATGAAGGATGAACTGAAAGGGTAAGAGCATGAAGGCATAACAAACTGTCAAGATGTTATTACATACAGTAGTTGAAAAAGGATCTAAAGAGGACATGTTACAAGATGGTAGTAGTGGAAACAGAAAACAGATGTGAAAAAGTTTATGGAAATAGAATTGGCAGGACCACATAAGAGAAGAAGAAAAGTAATAAATTTTATGATAAACAACATATTACAATTTAGGGGAGAGCAAATAATTGTGCCACAACCTGAAATAATGAATAAATTAAATTTAGAGAAAAAGATATGTAGTTAGATGCTGGACATAATGAGTCTGAGGTGCTGGTGGGAGCTCTAGGCAGAAATGAACCAAAAGTAGTTAAAAATACAAATATCGAGTTCAGAAGTCAGAATTAGCCATACAGATTTAGAATCCTTTGGAAACAAAGAAGATATAGTTGAAGCCACAGAAATCAAAGAGATTGCCAAGGAGGTAACAAAGAGAGAGGACTAAGAGCAAACTTTTAGAAAACACTGACATACAGGAGACAATGAAGATAAATAAGTGATTAGAGAGATAAAAGAGAAACAGAACAGTGTGATGTTTCCAAAGATCAATGAGTTTGGTGACCAGTTGGTCACACACACAGTTATAAAAGAACCAATAGGTCATCTAATCATTTTACAGATGAGGAAACATTCCCAGAGAAGAAAATTGACTTACTTAAAAGTAAGCTATAACCTTTGCGGTAGCAGTTTCAGTAAAATGATAGGGGCAAAAAAGTTAGAGTTCAAGGAATTAACAAGATAGTGAGGAAATTTAAGAAACCACCTCAACTTTATAGTTTTTTCAAGTTTACAAAATGTTTTCATATCAACAATCCTGTGAAGTAGATATTTGTAACATATTGTCTCTACTTTACAGAAAAGAAACCTAAAGGGTTGTTATTCAAATCTAGCTCTCAACATCATATCATATCATACTGCTATATACTGCCCTTTTCCCAAAAAGTTTAGCAGGAGGGAGAGGAAAGAAACAGAAGAATAGCTGAATAAAGTAAGAAGGTCAAGGGACTGAAAAACTCCAGGTATGTGACAATGAGGAGGTGACTGCTGAAACAAGGTCCTGGAGAAGGTAAAATAAGAGTCTTAAGAATCCTAAAAGAGGGATATTCTTTTCTCCAATAACCAGAGAGAAGCGATACATTGATTTCTAACTGTCCAAAATTCTATGATCTTGATCCAAACGGTTCAATAACACAGTAGTAAAATGTTTTCATTTTCCCTTTAATACACTTTTATAATTATAAAACAAATTCATTATCTGAACCAACTCTCCAAAGCTAAATCACACTATTGCTCAAAGTTCCTCATAAGTTATTTAAACAAAAACACAAACACAAAGCTTCAACTCAAACCATTCATTCCAAAATGTTACTCAAAAAATACTTCAAGATTGAAACTGATGGTTTTAGAACTATCCATTTGTCATACTACATCACTTCTCATCTTATAGTGGCCTGGTTGGGAAGAATCCACATTTAAGAGTGTGTTGCAGAGCCCTATCTCTAGAGTAGGGAAGAAATCTTTAAAGAACGGGGGTACAAACGAAAAAGTACTGCACAAAAGAGCTCTATGTACTATCTCCCTCCGTTACATTATCAGTTCCTTGAGAACAGGGACTATTGCATTTTTCTATTTCCTTAGTAAGCACTTAATAAATGCTTTTCCATACAATATTCATTAACAAGAAACAAAGAATAGGTGATAATGCTATTAAGTGATGTCCAGTGTAGAATTTTTCCACATCTTCCTATCTGTCTTGGCCTAATAGTGCCCACCAATATTATATTTCAATCAGGTTCCAAACCAATTCATTTTTATAGACAAGTTTAGTTACTGAATTCTCACATTTGGAAACAAAAGATATCTCTTCTTTGCCAGAAATATAGTTTCAAAGAGCATAATACAGGCACTGCTAAATGTGATATCTAAACTGAAAAAAAAAAAAAAAAGGAATAAGGCTGACCAAAGGTAACTCCTTAGCAAGTACCTGCTGGGCAGCCCCGTCTGTGGCCAGCATTCTGCGTTCCTTTAACTGTCGGTGTAGCAGGGCCTCGACACCATAGCGTTGGCGGTATCGCCGAAGACATTTCAGCTGCTTCAAGCTTTCACGCTCTTTCACTAAAAGGCCCTCTGGACCTGTCAAAAGGCTACTCCCTGGAAAGATACAATAGTCAAATGATATGTTTCCCCTTGACAATGCCACCCTAGTGTACCTTTGAAGATTTGAGCCTGAACTAGCAGGAGTGAACAGAGAAACTTCTCTGGCAAAGAGGAACCAGAGAATTTAAACAAAATTCTCCCTGTCACATGTGGCCCAAATAACATTAAGTCTGATCATGATCACTTTATGTTTCAGGAAAAGAGGGTCAGCTTATAGAGGCTGGCATACTACTTGCCTAAAGCTTCATGTTCTGCCTTGCGATTATGTAAGTAATGGCGTTTCTTCTCTTTCAATAGATGCTGAAGTCGTTTGAATTGGTCAATGTATAAAGACTGTAAACGAATCAGTTTCTCACGCATGATCAGTGCCACCTCCTCAGCCGTGTAGACACCAGCATGTCTGGAACAAAATAGCAACCAAGCACAGAATGGGTAGAATGGCAAAGCAGCAAGACTCAGTAGCCTTTTTATTGGGGGGAAAAGGGGGAGCCAAGGATAGACAGTCTATATACTCTCTATCTGTCCATCTGAATTGTTATCACTTTAATCAGTTATTCAGTCAGCTAGCCAACAAGCAATTATTTAAAAAATAATAAGCTATGGGACTGTACAAAGCAATGGAAATATAAATATAAGCAAAAGAATAATAGTCCCTGCTCTGAAAAGGAAAGGGTGGGAGCTTGATGGAGAGGTGAGATTGCACCTGATGAGAAACAAGAGCTAGCTGGCAAAGGCACACTCTGAAAGGAACTATCCAATCAGAAAGAGGGGCCCAGAGGGGTGGGGAGAGTTGTTCCAAGGTGTGAATTCCAAAGGATTCTAAAGCAGAGTAGAAGAGCCTAGATAAGAGAGGGAGGAAGGGAGGAAGGGAAAAAAGGGCCAAAGAGAAGCCAGAGAGAAAAGAGTAAGAGGAACAGGAGCTCTGCAGCAACACCACTACCACCACCTGCTAAATGTTTGTAGGTGGCCTCAGTTGGGACATGAGCGAAACATGCCAAGGCTCCTTCCCATCACTCATCAGGCCCTACATCTAAAGAAATAGAGGAACAGTTGCTGATGAAAACAGCCACTAATGAGAATGGCCATGAAGCTAATGAAGAGCAAAGGACCAGCACATTTTGAGGGTCAGAGCTCCAGATAGGAGCCAAAGGAGATCAGATATTATCACTAAGAATGAAAAGGATGCAAATATAACATCTGTAAGTAGCCTCAGTTGGGAAACAAGCAAAAAGGGCTTGAAAGGCTATTTTACCATATTGACATGTTGACTGCACAATACAGACCCTAACACAGGAACATCTAGAGATTTGGAGTTCATGCTTTTTAAAGAATTTGATAATGTTGACAAAGAACACAACTTAGACAAATAGGTTAATTGAACCCAAACTGTTTCTGGCCTTGGAAAAAAAGATTCTCTGAAGAGGAAGACAATTGTTGGAAGACAATCCAGAAGCACAAAAGATGATTTGTATTCATCATCTTCAAAGAAGATCTTGGAATTTTAGAAAAGAAATTCCATCATATCAATGAAAGTAAATGTGAGGCAGCCTAATTAAAATAAGTATACCAGTAGCAGCAGCAGAACTCTGAGGGCAGCCAAGGAGGCCCAAGCAAAGGGAATTGAGAAAACAGAGGAAGCAGCAGTAGCAGTCATTAGTCAGTATTAGTCAGTAGAAGGGGGAACTCAAGTCAAAATTGAAATAAAAAATATGAAAACTGTTTAAATAAGGGATATGGCAACCAGGGATATAGTCAGGGCAAAAATACAACTACTCTTCCTATGGTTTCATGGCTATGGACTAGGTAACAACTATAGCCAGAGCAATACAAATTATGAAAAGATTTTAAGATCTGGTTGTGGACATGAGAATAATAATAAACCTCACTGAGACAGTTCTATGTGGTATGCAGCACTAGCTTAAGTATACAGAAGGAATGTAAACCCTTTATAGGGAATTGGTCTTAGTAGACATTAAAGTTATATACCAAAGTTAACTCTGCAAACTTTATATGACCTATATAATGTGCATCTTATTTAAAATTATCCCTTGAAAAATGTCTTTCATGTTGAATATTTGCAGATCTCTAGTTGTCTTAGATAGTATATGACAGTGATGGCAAACCTTTTAGACAGAGTGCCAGTTTCACCCCAGCCCACACACAGGGGAGAGAGAAAGTGCTCCCAATGAGAAAGTGCTGGGTGGAGGGGTGGGAAGTGAAGAATGTCCTCAGCTACTGTAGAGTGGAGAAAGGGAATGGCCTGAGGGCACTCCTCCAATCCAGCTCTGCCACCTATGAGCAGCCCACCTTACCCACTGTGTGCTACCAGTGGGCTGCTGGGTAGAGGAGTAGGTGAAATAAAAAAATGTCATCAGGCATTGTGGAGAGGGGGAAGGGAGCAGCTCCACCCAAGTCCTCTGTCTTTCTAGTAAGGACCTCTGGGGGGAGGGCAGTCACATGCCCACAAAGTGTTCTGGGGCCACCTTTGGCACCCATGCCAAAGGTTAGCCATCACTGGTATATGCCATGTAAATGTAATAAATATTTTTTAAAAATGAATTAATTTAACCAATTAAGCAATTAATTAAGACCTACTTTGGTTCAAGTACAACCTCTGCAATTTTCCAATCATACAAAGGAAAATGCCTCCTTTTTTTCACTTTTAATTTTATATTGTTTATGCGATACATCTAGAGATGGAACTGTAATTTTTATTATACTTTTTAGTACCTCTTCTGAGAATCCACTGCATTGTCAGGTATTTTACATGTATACTAAGTACTGTGACTTAAGATAATGAAACTATTCTCATTTTTTAAGTAAAACATTAACAAAAAAACACACAAAAAATAATTTGCCGGTGTGTACTATGGATTACAACCTCATAAAAACTGGTGATATCATTTACACCTGCATAATTTTCATTATGAAATCAAATAAGATTATGAAATATCCACTAACACCCTCAAGATCTTTGTAAACCTTTGGTATTCTTTCTCCATTTATTAAAAAAAAAAAAAAAAGAACAATTCATTATTTATAGTACCATTTTTTGTAGTAGCAAAGAACTTAAAATTAAATAAATGCACTTCATTTGAGGAATGGCTAGAACAAACTGCAAATTTAATGAGAGAAATGAGTATAATGAAATAATACATGATAAATATAGAAAATCATGGGAAGACTTAAATGGACTAATGCAAAGTAAGCACAATACAACTGCATCAAGACAAATAATTTTAAAAGACCTAAATAACTGATCAATTCTACCCACCCTCCTGACAGAGGTGATGGGTTCAAGATAAAGAATGAGATATACATTGTCAATGAAGGAATTTATATTTCTTGACTATACAGTTGTTACAAAGGATTTTTTATCCTTTTCTAGAGTTGGAGGCTAGGAAGAGAAATTTAATGCTTATTAATGGGGAAAAAGCAAAATAAAAGTTTTTAAAAAGCAGAACCATCAGGGGGGCAAGCTGGGTAGCTCAGTGGATTAAGAGTCAGGCCTAGAGATGGGAGGTCCTAGGTTCAAATCCAGCCTCAGACACTTCCCAGCTGTGTGACCCTGGGCAAGTCACCTGACCCCCATTGCCCACCCTTACCACTCTTCCACCTAGGAGCCAATAAACAGAAGCTAAGGGTTTAAAAAAAAAAAAAGCAGAACCATCAAAGTAATATATATATAATGACAACTTAAATAGAAAAGTTTGCAACAAAACAATAAAAAGTGAATCCTATGAAATTATAAAGCATAAGCATATGCTCTCAAAAAAGTAAAGTAGGCAAAACTCTATTATACTTCTATCCCTCCCTCTCCTTCTTTGATAAGTTGAGGAACTATGAAGGTAAAACATTATAACATTTTTGTCTGTGTAACTTTTTCTTTTGGAAAATTTTTTTAAATTGAAGTTAAAATAAAATGAGCATCTTCATATACAAAGAAGAGAAAGAAGAGCCTACATGAAACTGAATTCTCTATTATTGTATTGCTTTCTTTTCAAGTATAATATAGCTAATAATAAGATTAACATTAAAGTGCTTTACTTATGTTAATTTGTTTCTCACAACAACCCTATTGAGATACTACTATGTCCATTTTACAGATAAGGAAGACTCAAAACATCTACCCAAAATCAGTTTCTGAAGCAGGATCACATAAGTCATGCTATACTGTGCCATCTAGATGCCCCAAAATTTATAATAAATTCAACCTGAAAGTTATTTCAAAGCTGGTCTGCTGTTTTTGTTTCCTTCTGGTCTTTCTTCTGTTCCCTTCTATACATTTTCTAAAATGCTTTAATAGCCAATAATTAAGCATCTGAGAAGAAGGGGCCACAGAAAGATATATTTGTTCCTCAGGCCCCAAGTTAACTGCAGATCTACAGAAAAAAAGCTAAACTCCAACAAAATATGGAAATCCTCTACTCCATTCAGACTGAGGGCAACTGTCCTATATCCACCCAACTACAATACCCAACTGGTCCTCAGGCCTTTCTCCTGGGCCTGAAGAATATCCACACTCCATAATGCAAGGGACATACCAAGGTTATCAATAGTATAGCTAGAAGAATAAATCCCCTCCAGATGATCCCAAACCAAGCAAAGGATGATGTAAGCCAATCTGTCTCAGAGCTTTCCATCCTCCCTTATCGGAAGGCTCATTATCCCACTGATGGAATTCTTCTTAGTTTTGATCTTTTTCTATTGCTGCAAATGACTAGTTCTGCTCAGGCATTTCAAACACAACATAATAGAAATTTTTAAAGTTTTTAAAGGACTTCTCCTCTTTAATTCAGCTATTTCCTAATTTTTCATCTCTGCTAAATAACTATTGAAGCTTACATTAAATTTACAATTTTGAATTGCACAAATTTGAATTGTAAAGAATCATCTGTTCTTGTGAAGGGCAAAATGTACAACAAAAAGCACTGAATGATTTCTTTGCTAACTCAACAGTACATTAACAATCAAGTCTGAAAATATTAATTGACTCTTTTCTCTGTTTTATTTTTATTTTTTATCAACTTAAAGTGAATGTTGTTAAAATTACAAAGGACAAGAATGGTACCAAGGAAGAAATATGAGAAGACATTTCTCACTCATTTGCAAAGGTGTATTTCCATGGGTGCAGAATACTGAATAAATTTCCATATTTTTTTGACAATATTAGTCAATTTTGCTGGTTATTTTTTCTCTCCTTTCTTTTAAAAATATTCTTTGTTAATAAATAAAAATATTTTTTGTTAATAATGTTAATGATAGAGACAAGGTATCAATAAAAATTTATTTTAAAAAATCAGATATGTAATGGCCTCTTAATGGAATGTAGACTACTTTCTAATGCTCAGAAATGCCTACACTCTAAGTTACATGTACAGTCTAATCCTACAAAAGAAAGAACATTCCTTATACTTTTGGTTTCCAAACTATGTAGCCATGCCTTTCCTGAGTATAAAAAAAATTCATAAAACAAACTGCAGTCTGAAAAAAACTTAAAAGGTTCATAATTTAATGTACTTTTCATTTCCACATAATGATTAAATTAGTTTACACACTTCATGGTCATATATAGGAAGGAGCACAACACAAACCATTTGTCACCAGCCTATACTGATGGATGGTAATAATTGGAGCTAGGCGGTATTGTGAATTGAGTGCTATGTCTGAAGTCAGGAAGACCAGAATTCAAAGTCAGGCTTAAGATACTAGCTATGTGATTCTGGACATGTCACTTAACCTGTTTTCCTTAGTTTCCTTTTCTGTAAAAGAGGAGTTAATTACAGCACCTACCTCCCAAAGTTGCTATAAGCATCAAATGAGATAACTGTTAAGCATTTAGCAGTGCATGGCATAAAGTAAGCACTATCTAATGTTAGCTTCCATAATTGTTATTGTTATTGTGATTATTATTATTCCTCTGCCTGTTTAGGAACAATAATAGCACCTACCTCCCAGAGTTGTAGTAGGAATCAAATGAGATAATATTTGCAAAGCACTTTACAAATCTTAAAACGCTATATAAATGTCAGTTATTATCATACTCCCAAATCAAGATTTCTCGTGTATTTACTCAAACTTGACCATGTTAATATCTATCTTTAAAAACTCTGCACTGCATGGAATTGCAGATTTAGAGATAGAAGGGGCATCTAAACCAGTTGATCATTTTGCAGCTGAAGTAACTAAAGCCCTGAGAGGTGAACTTACTCATCCAAGATTACAAAAAGGCAGGTAAAGGATCTGAAACCAGGTTCTCTACCTGCAAATCCATCATTCTTTCCGCTATACCATGCTGCTTCCCAAACACAAAGAGGAAAAGAGAATTCCAGCAGAAAGCCCCTAAAATGATTCAGTGGGGGGAGGGAGAGCAGTGGGGCAGCTATTATTATTGATCTATCCTCTCTCTACCAGCTGGAGTAAAATTGGCCTTGGTCAGACTCACTTTTGTGACCTTTTATTTGCTTTGTTTTCATTGAAAAAAGGTAAGATATTTATCTAAAGGTTGTTTTCAAAAGTAACTGCTTTATACCACTCCCACCAGGGTGGGGCTTGACTTAAGGTTTGGAAAACTGTCATTAACTAAAATAAAACATTCAAAAACTGTAGAGGTGCAACTTACTTTAAGGGATCTTCCTGATCACTGTCTATACTATCAGCTTCACTGTCAGGATCACCTCTCCATGTCTGATCCACAGTAATAGGCTCCTGATCCCCATCACTCCAGCTGTCTTCATCTGAAACAAGAAAGAAAACACAACTATGAAAACTTCCTATCTCTGCAATTCCCTTACACCAAATATGATACCAAAAGGTCTAAATGTTTTAAACAATCCAACCCTTACACATTTAAAAGATCTTATTTAGGATTTTGATATTGCAGATATTTTGGAACTGAGTATATGAAGCCACCAAAAAAATTCATTTTAGAGTCAAGGAAAGATTATCCAATATGGAATAATATTAAATGAGTCAGTCATACTCTGAGAAGGTCAGAAAAGCCAACTTCCCTAATTAATGCTATCTCTTGAACTTTTTTTAAACAAAATTAGTAAAACATTAAAAAGCCACATCTTTATTAATTTAATGAAATAGAAATGCAAGAAAATGAGTTTAATCATATTCAGTGATATCTTTTCAAAGAAGTTGGTAACCAATAAATCAACCTATGAATTCTTAACAAATAGTTGTTAGCTTATGTGCAACGTATTAGACCAGTGGTATAAGCTCTATGTTTTGAGCCCTCTTTGACCCTATGAGGAGAGTCTTACCCAGGATACGGCTGGCTTCACTGCGACTACTCTCTGGGGTCTGGGAACCCAGTTCTGTCTTAGCATATGAACTCAGTTGGCACAAAAGTGTTTCACCCATGGGTCCAGCGTTGTTTTTCTTCATCTGAGCATGAAGTGCCAGGGCATTCCTACGGGCATGCTCTGCACAGAAGGACACACTAGAAAGAGAAAATAGGAAGGAAGAAAAAAAATTATCTCTCAAACTTCCAAAACATCTAGAGCAGCGATTCCCAAAGTGGGCACCACCACACCCTGGTAGGTGCTGCAGCAATCCAGGAGGGGCAGTGATGGCCACAGGTGAATTTGGGGGCAGTGAATAACTCTAAGGAGGCAATGATAGTATGTGACAGGAGGCGCTAAGTAATATTTTTTTTGGAAAGGGGGCAGTAGGCCAAAAAAGTTTGGGAACCACTGATCTAGAGGAAGTCCTTGAAAATCAGTCCTTGAAAAAAATACCCTAGACCAAACTATCTTGCTACCAATTTAACAAAATCTTAAATTCTGACCATTTATTATTATAAGTGGCCTTCAACATGTGGCATTCTTCCTGGTACACTAAACACATTTTAGTGTTGAGGATGCTTCAGAAGAAAATTTGCCAAATCACTAAAATATTCACCAATCTCTCCCTCATCAAAAGTCTATTTCTGGTTTATTCTAGAACTTTCTTTACAAAACCACTAGAAGTAAGCATGAATGCATACACACACACACACACACATTCATGTGGAAGCACACAGAGTTCCAGTCTTTTCATCAGGAAGCCATAAAAGTCCTATATTCCATTAAATATTCACTTTCCCTACCCCACCCCACAGGTTACTTGGTTTTATAATTATTATTGGCTCCCAGTCTCTCCCTTTTGTCTTTTGGCATATAGAATTCCAAGATTTTCTTTTGTTTAGGGTAAAAGCTGTCACATGCTTTGTGGTCTTGACTATGGTTCTTTGATTTCTGAACTGCTTCTTTCTGTTTATGTTATATTTTCTTAAACAGGGAAACTCTGGATTTTGGCTATGACAGTGTCGGGACTTTTTATTTTGGGGTTTCTTTCAGAAGATTATTTCTATCTTCACTTTGCTTTCTAGTTCTACCAGATCTAGATAGTTTTCATTTACTATCCCCTAAAACAGTCTAAGTTGTTTTGTTTTTTTTTTATCATGATTTTCTAGGAGTCTAAAGATTTTCTCCTTAACCTGTTCTTCGGGTTAGTTGTTTGATAAAAAATCTTTTACCCCCAGTCTTCTGATCTTATATACTGCTTACCGAAGAGTCACTGATTTCTATGTAATCTATTCTGATTTTAGAGAAGTATATTACTTGAGTAAGGTTTACTCTTCTAAGCTACTTATTTCTCCTTCCAATTCCTTTTTTCAGGTTTTATTTTAGGAAGGGTTTTTTCCTCTCTTGCTTCATTTCTTCTAGATTTATACATACAGTCCTTGTAGAAAAAAATCTATTTTTTTGCTTTGAATCTCTGCATGCAATCACCAAATTACTATTTCCTTTCTCCGAACCTCTAGATCTTATAGTACAATTTTTTATACTGATCAGTGCCTTCCTTGGTTTACTCAGCACTCTAGATCTAGTTCCTGAATTGGGGCTATGTGCCAGAACCAGGTGTTGATCCCTGCTGAACTTTTGTGTGTAATGGCTATTTGATCTCAACCTATGTCACCTGAGTTCCTGTGTCAACTTCAGGGGTTAGGCTTCTCCCAGATTTGTGACATTCAAGAGTTCTGGATCTTAAAGGTACTTTATGGAGTTCCCAAGACTGTAAGGAATCTCAGAGCCCCTCTGCTCTTTCTGCCCCCCAAGGAACCAGGGTCTGGACAAGGATGAATGACTGCAGTTATGTCACTCAACACTCCCACTCAGAAGCCTGCAGACCTTGGTCTAGGAAGGCAACTATCAGAACAAATCCTAGACAAATGACAAATATTATAGAGTCAAGTTTGCTCAAGACATTGTCCTGAAGAAAATCCTCTACAACCTACAAAGCCTCAAAAGAAAGTCAGATTTGTTGTACATCTTACAGCAATTCCTAGAATGAAGCAAATTTCATAAAAGTGTATATATATGAAATGCAAAGAAAAGAATCACTTAAGACCTTACTAACTTAACATTACTTAAAAATTAGATTAAAACAAAGATCATTGATTCAATGAAACAATACTAGAACAAAGTCAAAAAAACTAAAAAAAAAAAAAATCAGGAAATGCAAGGTATTTCCTATTAAAACTAACTGGGAAAACAGGTCAAAGAGAAAAAAACTAAAAACCATCAGACTATCCTATCTACAAACATCAAATCTAACAGTCTTTTCTCAAATTTCATTGTTCTTGACATCTCTGCAACATTAGACCCTGTTGACAGTGAGATCCAGTATTCCCTGGATACTCCCTCCTCTCTGGATTTTGGAGACACAAGTCTTCTCTCTTGGTTCTTCTTTGACCTGTCTGAAACACCAAATCAACTCCTCCTCCAAAGTATCCATATTTCCAAGAATGGCACCACCATTCTTCCCATCTTTCAGGTTCATAATTTTGGTGATGTCCAATGCCCAAACTTGCCATTTTCATCTCCACAAAAGCTCTCAAATCTGAACCTTTCCCTTTACTCACACAAACTTTCATCATCTCTCAGCTGGACTACTATAAGCCTTCCTAATTTCTCTACCTCTACCTTGTCCCCACTCTATTCCATCCTTCCTAATTCTGCCAATGTTTTTCCCTAAGCATACATCTGTGTAACTCACACACTAAACAAACTCCACTGGCTCCCTATAGCCATAGGATAAAAAAATAAAACTTAAAGCCTTTCAAAATGTAGCCACAATCTTATCTTTCCCGCCTCTTTGTACATTTCTCCAACTCTATTACTCTCGAATCCAGTCAAACTAGTTCTCCCTCTATTGCTCACACATGGCATCTCTCTCATCTCTATGCCTTTGCATTGACCATCTTCCTTACTTGGAACGCATTCCTCCCCACCTCACCTCCTTTAAGAGATAGCTCAAACTCTACCTTCTTTAAGAAGTTTTATATGATCCCACACCAACTGCTAGTGCCCTCTCCAACTACCTGATATTCATTTGTAGCAAATCTCTTTATATTTATTTGTATATTTTTAAAAGGAAGCATAGTGAGGACCTTACTATTTCTTCAAGCTACTATCACAAAATACTAGGTAATACTTGTCTAACTTGATCTAATCTAAATGAGAAAGCCCTATTAGTCTTTTTTAAATTAGCAATTTGAAACCAACTCTAACACTGAAATATTTCTATAGTACTTTTTATCAAAGGTCTAATCAGTTCCTAACGGTTCAGCCCAAGATCCCCCCGGTGAAGTGATCAGGGCAATAAGACGACTAAGAAGTAAAAAGTCTTTAACTAAACTGATTTTCCTACCATTCAGAAAGGAGAATAAAACTGAGAAGAATTGACTGAAGAGGTACCGAATGGTTTTAGAAAACTAATTATGTAGTGTAAACCAACATTTTAAGTTATTACTTCTATGTCTGAGAAATCAAAATCTATTTCTTAAATTTTACCACTGTATTTTAATATGATAAAATGTATGAAAACCTTGCATGGGTGAAGAATGCAATCTCCCTCCACACAGCAATGGTTACAAACACTTGTAAAATAGTTATGGCAGACATTAAATCTAAAAGAACACTGAAATTTTTTCTCCCACACTTATATATATACTTTTCTCCCTTCCCAAATAGAATGTAAGAGCTTTTGAGTATCTCTAGGCACCTTATAGTATCATTCTCTCTTATAAAGAGCATACATGCACAGGTATTACAACCTCTATTTGCAGATGAGAAAATAGGTTCACAGAGGTTTTGTGATTCATTACGCAGTTCAGTCTCAAGGGCAGAGTCTAAAATCAATTTTTTCTGACAAGTACAACTTTCTTATCTATTATGGTACACTGTACACTAAAGTAGCAAAAACAAATTTTATATATATATATATATATATATATATATATATATATATATATATATATATAT
>NC_058134.1:294363431-294412657 GCF_016433145.1 Gracilinanus agilis | reverse complement strand
GTTAGCCTAACACATTAATGGTCTGAATGGATTACATTTGCTCAGAACAGTTGAGTGAATTTAGGGTCAGCTATCTTCTAAATCATTAGAGGTTCCCTTGATGGGGTATTGGAACAAACCAATGAGAGTTTAATATATATATATATATATTACATATATATATATATATATATAATTTTAACTCCAAAGCAGGGGGGAAAGATTACACCATATGACTCTTTTTAGACAGTCATGGATTCCTCTGGGCACAAATGAGTTGACAGAATTAGAGGGAAGAGAAAGAGTAAACTGAAGTTTATCCTCAGAGAAGTCTGGGAGGAGCTTTGGGTAACTTTTCTTTCCTATTGGTTTCCAGTCACACAGCAGGCTCAAGGAAATCCCTCCCTGCCTCCCCAAACCTCAGCAGAAGGTCATGGTGGAAGAAGGTGGGGACAGAGTGGAATGACTATTCCCAGAAGGGCCAGAGAGGGCTAGATAGAAGGAGGAGCTAATTCTCTCCAGCCTTACAGCTCCCTATGTCTCCCCATATCCACAAGTAGTGGCTTGTCTGAGGATCATTTTTTTCTATTTTTGACTTTTGAATTTTTTTCTCCACTCAGGCTTTTATTCTTCCCACTTACTTCATTTAAACAAAATTCTCTGGCATTATTGTTATAAGTGTTAGAGATATCTGTGCTGTGAAATTTTTATTTTTTATTATTTTTCATGTTATTTCATTTTTCCTTTGATGATTCATTTAGTTCACTGATTTGGCTATTATTGGAGAAAGTGGTCAAATTTTATAATTTTGACATCCAATTTGCTCTTCTTGTATTCTCTTTTTTATATCTCATTTTCTGTCTCAATGAAGTTTTCAGTTTGTTGTTTTGAACACTATTTCTTTCATTTTGCTACTATTTTTATTTTGCAGTTTTTTAGTCTCTTTGTACCTTCTCTGATATTCTATATGTTGCATATGCAATGCAAGTCTGCTATTAGACCCTTAACTGTAAAACTTAAGTGATACTTAGTTGCATGTCCACTTGCAAATAAATGCTCTTAATGTCCTTCCTGTTAATTTGCATATATATTCTGTATCTCTATTGAGACATTTACTAGTTGGATGACTTTAGGACAGAAAGGGTAAACCTGTGGCACACATGCCCAAAAGGACACACAGAGCCATTATTAGAAAGCCAGAGGGTCTTGGGGCAGAGCTGTTCCCCTCCCCCTCACCATACACCTAAGGACATTCCTCATGTCACCTGTCCCTCTGCCTAGCAGCCCAATGGGAGCACTTCCTCCTTCCCCTGTCTGGGGTAATGAGGAGGACCAGAGAGCAAGGTGGGGGGCAGGGCACAGCACTTGATCTGGGGGGGTTATGTGGGGGTGGGCCCGGCACTCCATCTCTAAAAGGTTTGCCATCACCGCTCTAAGAAATTCACTTCTCAGCTCGTCATCTATAAAATGAGGGAGTTAGATCAGAAGGTTTCTAAGGACTCTTTCAGGTATAAATCTATGTTCCTTAGAATTGGAGTACTTCTGCTTTGTAGCATCCCTTTAGGTATGACTCTATGATTAATTCATTTTCATATTGTCAAATATTGTCACTTTGGAGCAGAATATTTTAAGTAAGTGTTACATGTGAAATGTGCTGTTTTTAAGCCTATAATCAGCCTGATGACCTCCTCTGGGAAGACCATAGAAGAACTTAAGGAGAGACCGATGATGAAAGTGCTCTATGTTATGTAATTCGAAAAAAACCTTTTGTCCTGTGTTTGGAGAGCTTAGGAGAAGTACCAGTAAGCTAATCAAGTCACCAAAATCAATAATGCTTATCAGCACACCTTAAGAAACAACAAAACATGGTATCTTACAACAGGCTTACATTCTTGGTCTGGAAATAGTCACTGGAAAGTACAAAGACAAGGTATACAAAACAAAGGTGAAAATATGAACTGACAACAATCCACTATCATATGTTAACTGATGCCAAATTAAATGTTGCTTACCAGAGACTAATAGCAGTGACCAGCCAGGGAAGACTAACATGGATATAGATCCCTGTCCAAAGGCCATATCTTTCATTTAGAAGAGGACCAATGGCATTATGAGGGTGATTTCTTGACTTGCATGAATTGGATTTAGTTGAGGCAGAGATGAGTCATCAGCTTCACTCCCTCTTCCAAAGTCATCAAAATCCAGTGGCAAGGGGCAGCTGGGTAGCTCAGTGGATTGAAAGCCAGGCCTAGAAACGGGAGGTCCTGGGTTCAAATCCAGCCTCAGACACTTCCCAGCTATGTGACCCTGGGCAAGTCACTTGACCCCTATTGCCTAGCCCTTACCAGTCTTCCACCTAGGAGCCAATACACGGAAGTTAAGGGTTTAAAAAAACAATCCAGTGGTAAGACAACAGTTAAGAGATAATGACCTGAGATGTAGTGGATGACCTTGGCTGCTTCAATATCTAACCAAAGTCTAAGCCCTTCACAGCACCTGCTTTAAAAGCAGCCTTCACGAACATTGGAACAAATTGTTCTCATCTGCCCATTCCTGGTAGAGGAGTGTATGTCTTCACATGCATGCTGAAGCAGCTATTCAAGTGATGCATTGTGTCTGTCACATGTATTGTTCATGTCCATTTGTGCAATTGACACTGAGATCCAAAGGTTACTAAATCCAAATTTGAGGTAACCAAGGCTTCTATATTCTTGGACCCCAATTCTTCCAAACCAAGACTGGAAGCCTGCCAACCTACAGTTCCAAAGGAAACCAAACTCTAAGATGCCAGTGCAAAGGCCCTTAGGGCTAAGACTGCTGGTCTGAAACCTTTAAAATAGATGCTTTAGGTCAGAAAGACATGTTCAAACCCAAACAATAGCTTTTCTCAGCTAGGAAATCATCAATTAATATTTTGCATAAATAAGAGAAATGATGAATCACAAGAAGAAAAAAGAAATAGTAAAAGGTAGGAAGAGGCCAGGCTTTGAAGGGCTTTAAATACCAAACAGAGGATTTTTATTTTATAATGGAGGTAATAGAGAGCCAGTAGTGTTTATTGGTAGAGATCATACTTTTAGAAAATGTCTTTGGCAACTGAAGAGGATAGAATGGAATGGAAAGAGACTTAAGGTATAGAGCCTAATAAGAAGACTGTTTCAATAGTCCATGTGAGAGGTGATGGAAGCTTGTACTAGCAAGGTAGTAGCTGTATTAGTGGAGAGAAGGCAGCCTATACAAGAGATGTCTTGAAAGCAGAAATGACAAGATTTGCTAACAGATTAAATTTAGAGCACAAGTCTGAAGAGTAAGGGATCATATTGAGGCCATTGGCCTGGATCATTAGGAAGATTATAGTGCCTGTGATGATAATAATAGAAAAGTTGGAAAGAAGAAAAGTTTCTTGGGGCAAGATAACGGAGCCCTGTTGTGGACATGTGGAGTTTGAAATGCCCACAGGACATTCCATTTGAGATGTCCTAGGCCTTGGAACTAAAATCAGGAAGACTTGGCTTCTAATCCCACCTCAGACACTTAAAAATTGCGTAACCTTAACCTCTCTATACCTCAATTTCTTCATTTGTAAAATGAATTATACTTGATAATCTCTAAAGTTTTTTCTACTTCTCAATCCATAATTCTATGCATTTTGCTATTATAAAGGACTGCAAAATTTCTGACCCTAGGGAGAAATCTAGTTGGACCTTCCTTACAGATCACAGGCAGCTGATAAATGTAAAGTCTCTTTTGCCTCTCTACAAAAGCCTATGGGTTGTGGGTCTGCTAAAAAGAAAAAAAAAATACTCTCTTCATCCATCCCTTTAATCTTCCATGTTAAAGTAGCTGGGGGAAGGTGAAAGGCAGGGGAGCTGAAATCTTTTGAAAAGTAAGAAGTGTGTTTATAAGTGCTAAGAGGGTAGTCAAAGACCCAAAAACAAATTCTACTGCCAAAAAGGAAATTATTCAATGAGAATGTTGCTACCACTACCTTTTCCTTAATGTGGCTGAAAAGGTTAGCATTTAATCTCTTCATAATCTGACCCTTTCCTACCTTTTCATTTTTCTTCACTTTATTCCCTTCCCTATATTCCAAATCCAACAACACTGGCCTACTTTTGCAGTTCCTTGAACAGAACACTCCATCTCCTACTATGTGCCTTTACGCTGGCTGTCCTCCATGCCAGGAATTCCCCTAGCAATCCTTTAGGACTCAGCTGGAAGCCTACCTTCTTCATTAGCCTTTCAGGATCCCCTCCACCTAATAATACCATTCCCTCTAGATTATCTTTTACCTACTCTGTCTACATTTTCTATATGCTCACTTACTTAAATTTGTCTCCATTGTTAGGACATAAACTTCTTGAGGATAGGTTTTGTTTTTGCATTTTCTTTTTATCTCTAATGTGTGGATTTAAAAATTAATATTCAATAACTCCAAAGTATAATATTTTAAATATTTATTAATATTTAACTAGAGAGCTAGAGAACATTTCCAACTCACCTCATATGGAAGAAAGAGGGTGTGGCAGACGGAACCCAAATTATATACAGACCACATAAGGACGCGCATATACAAAAAAGCAAAAGGAATTGTGGGTAATACAGAAAGGAAATTTGGTTAATGTAGTTTTAGGGATTCAAGATAATTCTAACTATACAAATGCTTAGCACAGTAATTGGCACATAGTAAATAAATAATAATTGCCTGCTGACTGAGTAACCATGGGAGCAACTTAAGACTAAATGGCCATCAACTTTTATGAGTTGAGACCTAAAAAGATATGAAAGAAAGCAGCATTGTTACCATTATTGCTGCTTCTGTTGCCATTCCTACAATCAGGGATGAAAGAGATCACCTGGAACAGATGAAAAAAAAAAACTTCTTTAATTGTCCTCATCTGTCTTGAATTACAAAAGGTGAAATTCTTTTTTCCCTTCTCCCTTCTGAGGAGAGTGTGTATCCATTCCAAAGTTTAACTCTGTTTTGTAAAAATAATAAGTGAATGAATTGACTATGGATATAAACTGATTAGATACTCTGCTTGCTGTGCTTACAAAGTATCTTCAGTTTGTGACACTCATAAGTGAACTTCTCTTCAGGGCCAGGCACAAGGATGCTAAGGAGACTTTTGTTATACAAAAATAAACTATTTTTTGAAAATATAAAGATATAAAAGGATTTCTAACTCTAAGGGATTCTAACTCCACCCAAATAAAACTCCTGGTTTCACAAGGAATGGCTTCTCCTGTTTCCACAGGCTACATTGACCCTTCCTGATCTGACTAACCCAAAATTTAACTATTCTACAATAAACTAACACTATTATCCTTATACAAAGTATATAATTCTTTTTTCTTTTTTTAACCCTTAGCTTCCGTCTTGGAGTCAATACTGTGTATTGGCTCCAAGGCAGAAGAATGGCAAGGGTTAGTGTAAGTGTGGAATTGGGGTAAATCAAGGATCACTAAGCACTCATCTTGGAAGGGACTGGAAACCGACTCCATGGAACTCTGGGAGATTTCCATTTGGGAGGGGCCAGTGAAGGAGGGAGTTTGGTGAAAATTCTGAAGACTCTAAACTGCCAAGGACTCCTGAGAGAACATTCAAGTCTCAGGTTGGCTTGGGATGGATGGTTGTGGGTGGCTCAGAGGTTCTAGACAGGAATTTAGCTCTTCTGAACCCAAAATTCAGGGGCAACCTGGAGATTTCAACAGCAAAACCTTTCTACTGACTTCATTGCCAACTAAGAAGATACTGAGTTATGCTCCATAATTGGCCTTAGTGCCTGGACTACGGAGGGAGAGGGCATTTGGGGGACTCTTCCTTGATCCCTCTTATACGCCTTCCTTGCAGTTATTCCCTTTTGTTAGTGTTAAGGATAGGATATTGTGAGAGGAGGGAGAGTAAGCTTTTGAGCCAAAGCTACAGAAGAAACCAGAACTGCTCTCTTGTAGTGGGATTCATAGTTGGTAGAGAAGTTATCCCAGTTCCCTTCTTCCTCATAAATCCTCAAACATCTCTTACCCTGTTTATCCTGAATTCCCTCATCCTTATAATAAATCTTTTTTAGTTTATTAGTGGTAGTTTGGGGCTGTTACTTGGAGGGGAGGAAGACTGACCTTGTGGCTATGGGGAAGACGAATACCAAACACCATCTTGAAGGGCAAAGCTACTAGAATTTAGGAGTGGGGAGGCTTATCTCCATAGCGCTGGCTCTGAGGGTGGGATCTAACCCATTAGGGTCACAACTAATCCCCAACACTTTCCTTCAACATCCCCACTATAGCTTTGCCAGTTGGGAACCTTTTTGAATTTATTCCCTCATAGATCTTCCCTGGGGTGTGGGTGAGTAATAGCTGATCTGGCCCACTGAAAGTTAACAAGGGGGTAGGCTAGATGCTCACCCCATTTACCAACAATACTCACCTACATACACTAGGCAATGGGGGTTAAGTGACTTGCCCAGGATCACACAGCTGAGAAGTATCTGAGATAAGATTTGAACCTAGGACTGGCTCTCAATCCACTGAGCTACCCCACGAAGTATATAATTCTTAACTTTGTCTCCAAGTTATAAAATAACAAAGGCCAGCTGGCTGAGCCTCAACAAGAACCAAGTTAGGACTCTGAGCCTTAGCAGACTCGGAGTCCAAACCAAAGACCAGGTCTTTCTTTGATCTTCTCAGAAATAAAACAATTTATAAAACACCAATAGACAGTCACTAGTATTTCCCAAGTTAGAAAAGGAAATCACTTAGCTCCTTCAGGTTTTTCTCTCCTTTCCTTCTACCTCAGACAATGAGGAGAGAAAAGAAGATGTCACCTGCTCCCAGCACTCCAAGAGAGACTCACCCTGCTACTCCCTGAGAGCAACTGCCCCTCCCAGAGACTAACTGCCCCAGAAAAAGTTACACTTGAAATTGACACTGTCTCAGATCTGTTTCAAACTCCAATTCTTTCTCAAGCCAGCTTCTCCACTTCTTATCTCTAAACTAATATAACAAGACTTAATTTCTAATATTGTCCTTGGAGTTTCTTTAAGATAAAGTTGTAGGCCAAGCCAATATAATAATGACAATTTTACAGAAACCAACCTATTCAATGTCATATCAAACTACTAAATAATTATTTTTTAAAGCTAGAGGAAAAAATTCTCCTAGAAGAACATAAGGTCACGAATATCAAGGGAATCAGTGAAAAGAATGTGAAGGAAGATAGCTTATTGGTACCAGATTTGAAACTATATTACAAATGGTAATCATCAAAACAATCTGGTATTGGCTAAGAAATAGAGCAGTAGATTAGAAGAAGAAATTAGATACATGATATACAGTCATAAATAGCCATATTAATCTAGTGTTTGATAAACTCATAGATCCAAGCTTTGGGAGCAAAAACTCCATATATGACAAAAATTGCTAGGATAATTATAAAAGCAACTTCACAGAAACTAAGAATAGACCCATAAATATCTCACTCTGTATACCAAGATAAATTTAACATGGGGGCATGATTTAGACATAAAAGTTGATATCATAAGCAAATTAAGGAATCTTGAAAAAATTTACCTTTAAGATCTATGGATAAGGGAAGAGTTCACGACCAAACAAGAGATAGAGAGGATCATGGGATGCAAAATGGATCATCTTGATTACATGAAATTTAAAAGGTTTTGCACAAGCAAAACCAATGAAGCCAAAATTAGAAAGAAAATAGGAAACAGAGAATTGACAGCAAGCCAAATTTATAAAAATAAGATCCATTCCAATTGATAAATGATCAAAGGATACAAACAGGCAGTTTTTAGATGAAGAAATCAAAGTTATCAATAGTCCTACGAAAAAATGTTCTAAATCACTATTGATTAGAGGTACACAAATTAAAACAACTCTGAGATACCGCCTGACCCTATCAAAATGCTAACATGACAAAAAGGGAAAATGACAAATGTTGGAGATGTGGAAAAATAAGTACATTAATTAGATATTGATGGAACTATAAATTGGTCCTGGAAAATACTTTGGAACTACACCCAAAGGGCTATAAGACCATGCACATCCTTTGACCCAATAGTACCAATACTAGGTCCAAAGAGATTTAGAAAAGAAGGAAAAAGGAAAAAGACCTATATTTTCAAAAATGTTTATAGGAGCTCTCTTTGTGATGGCAAAGAATTGGAAATTGAGGGGATTTGCATGAAGTGGGGAATGGTTGAACAAGTTGTAATATATGATTGTAATGGAATATTACTGTGAAATTATGAGGAGGCTGGGTTCAGAAAAACCTGGAAAACTTATATGAACTGATGTAAAGTGAAGTGAGCAGAGCAAGAACACTATTCATAGTAACATCAACTTTGTAATAATAATCAACTGTAAGTCTTAGCTATTGTAATCAATACAGTGATTCAAGACAATTCCAAAGGATTCATGATGAAAAATGCTCTTTGGTTTGTTTTTGTTTGTTTGTTTGTTTGTTTTAACATTTTTAAACCCTTAATTTCTGTGTATTGGATCCTTGGTGGAAGAGTGGTAAGGGTGGGCAATGGGGGTCAAGTGACTTGCCCAGGGTCACACAGCTGGGAAGTGTCTGAGGCCGGATTTGAATCTAGGACCTCCCGTCTCTAGGCCTGTCTCTCAATCCACTGAGCTACCCAGCTGCCCCTGAAAAATGCTCTTTGAAAGAGAACATGATGAACTGGGCAATTTGATTGGATTGGCACTGAATAGATTAATTTAGGGTAGGACTGTAATTTTTATTACATTGGCTCCACCAACCCATGAGCAATTAATATTTTTTTCAATTGTTTACCACTGACTTTATTTTTGTGAAAAATGTTTTGTAATTGTGTTCACTTAATTTCTGGGTTTGTCTTGGCATGTAGAGACTCAAGTATTTTATATTATCTACAATTTAAATGGAATTTTTTTCCTATCTCTTGTTGCTGGACTTTGTTGGTAATATAAAGAAATGCTAGTGATTTATGTGGATTTATTTTATATTCTGCAACTTTGCTAAAGTTGTTCATTATTTCAACTAGCTTTTTAGTTGACTCTTTAGGATTCTCTTAACTTTATCTTCATTTTGTCTGCAAAGAGTAAAAATTTTATTTTTTCATTGCCTAATTCTTCTAATTCCTTTTTTGCATCAATATTCATTAATGAGATTGGTTTATATTCTCTTTCTCTACCATATTTGTACTGTAAAAGGAATTTGGTAGGATGCCTTCTTCAGCTATTTTTCCAAATAGTTTGTATTATGTTGGGATTAATTATTCTTTAAGTATTTCTTAGGCCCTTTTTCTTAGGGAGTTTCATGGTTCAACTTGTTTTTCTGTGATTGGATTTGTTTGAGTATTCCATTTCCTGTTCTGCTAATCTAGGCAAATTATATTTTTATAAACATTCATCCATTTAGATTGCCATATTTGTTGTCATAAAATTAGTAAAATTTGTCTGGTCTTCTTAATGGATGGGAAGGGGCTGGAAGATGGGAGAGAATTTGGAACTAAAAATTTCTTAAAGAAATAATAAAAATAAAAAGTTTAAAGAGATAAAATTGAAGTTTGACCCAACACAGTATTGGTCTGTATGGATTTCATTTGCTCAAAAGCAGTAAGTAGGGACATGTTTGACTACATGGAGAGAAGAAAATTCTGTCCAAATCATTCAGGAGTGCCCTGCTAGGAGCTCTACATGAACCAAAGAGCTTTTATTGATAATACTTTAACTTCTAAAGTTAAGGAGAAGATTCAGTCACATGAATCTAGTCTGTCATAGATTCCCCTGGGCACAAATAAGTTAGCTGTGCTAGGCAATTTTCCTTTATTATTATTGTTTAGGTTCAAGGAAATTTTTCTTAGCTCTCCCCTCCCCCTCCAAAAACAAAAACAAAAAACAAAAACACTGAGGTTGGTCAGTGATTCCATCCATAAAGTGGTTGGGTCCAGAGAGAGGGAGCAACTAGCTCTCTTTGGTCACATTATCCTCCATCCACTGTTACAGATGTACATGTTGTTTACCCCAGCTAGACTGTGAGCTCTTTGAGAGCAAGAACTATTTTACTTTTAACTTTGTATCATGGGCATCTAGCACAATGCCTGTCTTATAGCAGATGTGATAAATACTTGTTAATTGATAGGGAACTATACAGTCTTCCAGACTATGGCTGAGGTTCACCTGAAAAGGGAAAACACTTGGGAGAGTCAAACCCATTCCCTCCAGTACATCCTCTCACCCAGGGATGTATGTATTCCTTCAGACGCAGAAGTGCTATCTAAGGCTCTTCAAAAATGTGATTTTAAGGGGCAGTTCTGTGGTTCAGTGGATTGAGAGCCAGACACTTCCTGTGGTGACCCTGGGCAAGTCACTTGACCCCCATTGCCTAGCCCTTACCACTCTTCTGCCTTAGAATTATACACAGTATTGATTCTAAGATGGAAGGTAAGAGTTTTAAAAAAAATGCAATTTTACCTTTGAAGCTGCTTTTCCCCAGTTCACATACCTCCCAGGAGAAAAAGACAATGTCTCTATTGCATTGGTCTGCCTTTTTACTTCTGTAGACACACAGGAAGTCACAGTGATTTTCATGGTAATACATGCTTATGTTCCTGCTCCTGGAGAGAATGAGACCAATGAACTGCTTGAGTTCTGCATTGCAGTAAAGATAAAGCCAACTGGATGTCTGAATTAAATCTGGTACAAATATGACATTCCTATTGCAGCAGGTGACCAGATTGTCTAAGAAGGAAGGAACCAGCATAGATAAGGAAAAAAGCATGTTAAAGCTTCTGTGCAAATTAGTATTAGGATTAAGCTGATTAGAGGTACTGTTGCACTTCCAGCCTGGATGAAACAGGAGGAAAAAAGGAAAGGAAGAAGGAAAGAAAGGGGGAAGGAAAGAGGGAAGTTAAGGAGAGAAAGAAGAAAAAGAACTGTAATTCAATTACCTTTTGACTACAATCACCATTTCCTCCCTTGTTAATACTTCCCTATCTATGCTGTTTTTTTCCCTATTAGAACATAAGCTTTCCAAGGGAAAGGACTGTCTTGTATGCTTTTATTTACATTCCTGGAGCTTGTCTAACACATTGCCTGGTAGGTAATAAATACCTTATAAATTTTTTTATTAATTTATTCCTTTGTGGAAAACTAGGATCCTGAGGTTATTAAGGTTAATGTCAGTAGGATACAATCGGTCACTCAAAATGAGACTGCTAATGGAGAATGGGGTTCAAATCATCCCTTAGATATTTAATAGTTCTGTGACCCCAAGCAAATCACTCAATGTCTTTCTACCTTAGTTTCCTAATCTGTAAAATGGAGAAAATAATAGCATATAGTTCAGAGGGTTCTTGTGAAGATCCAAAGGCAATATATATAAATCTCTTTGCTCAGGAGAAAGACTAGACCTTAATATTTAAAATATGGGAGTCATCAGTATAGAGATAATTAAAACTACAGGAGTCAACAGGTATACCAAGAGAGTAAAGATCCCAGGAAAGAGTTTTGTGGAACACCCAATGTATTAGATCAGGGGTCGGCAACATATGGCTCTCAAGCCATATCTGGCTCTTTTGAGGGCCAGATATGGCTCTTTCTGTAGGAGCCATAAAGTCCATTTTTTTTCAGGCAGTTACAGGAGTACACACTGTGAGCACTGTATGGCTCTCATGCAATTACATTTTTAAAAATGTGGCGTTTATGGCTCTCACGGCCAAAAAGGTTGCCAACCCCTGTACTAGATAGATAGGAAACCAAGAGAAAGCAGCATCGCAGAAACCCAGGAGAAAGTGGTTAATACTATCAAATACTGAAGGTCAGGAATAATTGTTTGGATGTTGTCCTTTATACTTAAAGAGGACCAAAATGACATCACTATGTCAGGACCAATGTACAGTATGTCTGACTATGACTGAGCAGATCACTATGAGCTTAGAAGACTCTACCACAGTGACCATATGAATATTTGGAATGGAGATACCTCTAAATTTGTGCATTTTATGTTTGAGTTCTGCTTTGTGCATAGAACACAGCATCTTCCTTGATGGGAGCACATCATGTTGGATGGCTCTGTGCCAGTATCTCCCATGTTTCACAATTAATACCAAAGTTCTTCAGAGATCTTTAATGTCTTTGTATCACTTTGAATATTTGCCTTAAGGAGGTTCTAGATAAAATAGTAAAATACGTACCTTTGGGATTCAAACTACATGGCCAGAAGTGATTCCATTTCTGCCACAGCACTGGCACATCAAGAGGTCAGCATATTGGCTCTGCAGTTTGGTAGTCAACCTAATACCTCTTTTCTCCCACACTTTCCTTTGGAGCCTCTGAAACACTGAGCTAGCACTGGGTACTATCAAGGTAAGTGAACTTATCCACAGCATTAAAAATTTCTCTATTTGCTGTAACCAACAATTCCATGTATGGATGGTGTGATGTTTGCTGGTGGAGAACCTCTAAAGAGTTGGCAGGCCAAAATGAGCACAAGCAGCAGAGAACCTATCCATATTCTGTTGCATCTCAGGCTCCAAGGTTGCAATTAATGCACAATCGTCTGCAAAAAGAAAGTTGTGCACCAATTCTCCCTCTACTTCAGTCTTGTCTTGTAGCCTTTTCAAATTAAACAATTTATTGTCAATGTGGTAACTGACCATGATGCCATTTTCTTTCTTGTTGGAGTCTAACATTGTTGAAAACATCGTGCCAGAGAGCACGGGACCAAGCACAAAGTCCTGTTTCACTACCTGAATGACTGGGAAAGTGAGAGAGCATTATCTAGAATCTATGCAAGCATGTCATCATGGAACTGACATATACTATGGAATTCTCCAGGCAATCAAATTTTGCCATGATCTTCCACAAGCCTTCATGACTGACAATATTGAAGGCATTGGTCAGATCGACAAATGTTGTATACATCTGCTCCTGGCATTTCTTCTGGAGTTGTTGGGAAGCAAACACCACACTGTCCATTCCTCAGCCCTTTCTGAAGCCACACTGGCTCTCAGCTAAGTGAACATCTTCCAGGTGAAAGATCAGCCTATTAAGGACTCTGGTAAGAATCCGACAGGCAATGACTGAGAGCGCTTCCCTGTGATCATCACAAGACAAACTATTTACTTTTTCTTTGTACAGACAGACAATAGAGGCATCCTTGATCTCCTTGGGGATAATCTTCTCTTGCCATATAACCCAAAAGATGTCAGCCAGCTTTTCTATGAGCAGTGGACCCCCTGCCTTGTCGACCCCTGAGGGAACAGAATCTGTATTAGGAGATTAAGGATTGAAAAAAGGCATCCAATTCAGCAATTAAAAGATCACAGCTAACTTCATAATGAACAATTTCAGTAGAGGATTGGCTCGCTAGCCAGAGAAGCAGAGGCAACAAATTGTAAACAACTTTTTCTAGGTTTTAGGCTGGGAAAGGGAGGAGAGACAAAGGACAGATTGAAGGAATGGGGAAGTTTGGTTTTTTTTTTTCCATAAAGGATTGGAGATGAGCTTGTTTGCAGGCAGCAGAGAAGCAGATAGGAAGAAACTGAAGAGAAGGGAAAGTTTGAAGGAATAGTTTGTTAAGAGATTGAAGATGGGATAAAGAACGAGGGTTGGCCTTGGTGTAAAGGGGCATATCATCGGAGACTGGAGTTAAAAATAGGGGATGATGTCATGGGGTTTTGAGATATAGGGAAGCAAAGGACTTCATAACTAACCTATTTTCTTCAAGTGTGAGATAAGGTCCCCAGCTATGAGAGTTGTAGGAAGTTTGACAGGAATTTTGCAACAGCCATTGTGGGGAGAGGAATAGTGAATCCATTAGGGGCCTACTAAAATAATTGTGTCAGAAAGATCCTGTTGAGATAACAAATTTGTTGGGACAGTTTGGTTGCATAACTTGCTCTAGTTATTTGGCATATCAGGAAAAGTGCCCTCCCTTCTTTAAATGTATTTTTAAAAGACAATGTAGTAAATAATAAGGCTGCCTGGCATACTGGACTAACTCACTTCTGAACCAGAAAGATCTGGGTTTGAGTTCTGCCTCTTGACCAACATTAAATGATCATGGGCAAGCTTAATGTGTTAGCTCTCAAGGATTCTATTTTTTTAAAAAAGCACATTGGTAGAGAGAATTTCTTCACCTTGAGTTCCCTGATGAAACCAACAACTTAACCCCTATCCCAATATATTGTTCATTTAGTATCCAGGTAATTGTGATTAATGTGATCAATTAGAGGTGTCACTTAAAGGTACCCAACTTTTTAATCTCCTTTAGTTATAGAACTTTTCTCTGTCTCTGAGGGGTTTTTTACTTAAAAGGATGTTAATGACACATGTTAAAACCAGTGGAAATGTGCATCGGCCATGGGTGGGGGGAATGCGGGGGGTGAAGGGAAAAGTAGGAGCATGAATCATGTAACCATGTTAAAAATGAATATTAATGTTTTTAAAGAAAGAATATTAAAACCAGCACAATTCATAATGATAAAATTCATCTATCTACCCTTCCCTTTCACTCAGCTACCCTTGAGAAGCAAGGGCCTCCCCAACTTTCTATTCCAGGCTCTTTTACTTAAAGAAGCTTAAATTCCCCATGACTAATGACAATGGATTGAAATCTCTTTGAAGAAACATTCCTTTTACCAGGTATCACCCACAGAGCCTGCCTCAACAATTAGTAAATAAATGTTTGTTGCAGCAAAATTTGGATGATAATTAATGCTTGATATATTTGAAAGGAAATTATCCAATAATATTTACTATGTTTCTCTCACACCATTCAAAAATAAGTGGCAAATGCAATCAGATTACACAGGTCATCAGTACTTGTGACGAAATCCTAAATGTACTCTATAACTCACTTTCCTATAGGATATTACATATTTTCAAGGATTTATTATATCAATGGGGTCACTCCTCTCTACTTCTTGGCATCTGACTTCACTAGCTATCATGGACAAAAAAAAAAATCAATGACCAATTTTTTATAAGCTTACTTTGCTAGGAACTTATTCTAAGAATCTAGCACAGCTTGTACGTCCATGGCAATCTTCAAGAATCCAAAATCATATCACACAAGAGAAAGCTTAAAAGTAGGACTTACTGGAAAAGTTTATACAAGAATATATAGCATATAAAAATACAGGGCAGAGAGGTGGCACAGTGGATAAAGTGGTGGGTCTGAAGTCAGGAAGACTCACCTTCCTGAACTCAAATCTGGTCTCTAATACTTCCTAGCTGCATGACCCTGTGCAAGTCACTTAACCCCGCGTGCCTAAGTTTCTTCATCTGTAAAATGAGCTAGAGAAGGAAATGGCAAACTGCTCCAGTATTTTTGCCAAGAAAATCCCAAATGAAGTCATAAAGAGTTGGCCACAACTGAAACAACCCAAAGACAAAAATGTAAAACTACAGAAAATGAAAAAGAGGAAGTTATTTTGAGTTTTGTCAGTAATTAAAGACACACACAAATAGCACAATTCAATTACTCCTTTACCTTTTAGCATTTATTGATGTGGTGGATAAATACAAAGAGAAACATACTTGACAGCAAGATATCAAACAACTGATAGCCAGACTATAAAATGTATACAATTAAAAAAAAAAGTCTTTTTTATACAAAGAGCCCTTACTGTAATTCTTGTTCTAGCATTCACATACCAGCAGAAGATATAAGGGATAACATCCCAACTCATGTACCCCTGGGTGGATTGATGCAGCAGAGTATGCCTATGCTGCAGAAAGGGCTCTTGGGAACTATTATAAAGAAAATGCATAAAAGTCTTACCACAAAGTAGTACCTGAGTGACAAAGATCAATAAAGTGTTTGGGAGGGGGGGAAGTGGGGGGTATTGTTTTTGTTTTTTGGTGTTCTTTGGTCTGATATAGCGGTATATTCAGTCAGGATGGATCTGGGAAGGAACAGTTTCAAATCCAGAAACTTAGTGTTAGGCTGTTGTGTTCTTTAGTGTGGAACATGAAACAAATCATCACTTCTCCCCAAACAATTCCAGTATACTCCAATTGCTAACTAGTCATGCAGTTTTCCACCAAAAAGTACCCAAATATATGGAGTAGCACATATTTGCTCTGGCATCAATTAATCAATATAGCTTTCACATGCCGTCAAGCATCCCTCTCCATGCTCAACATGGTGATATAAAACCTGAGTCAGTCTTTTCTGACATTTCAGTCAATTATGGTTAACTCACTCACATAGGGGAAGAGTGGACACTGATTTTTAGTAAACATTATTCTCTTATTCTTTCCCTCTCTTCCCCACCCTTCTCCCTCCCTCCCCCCAATTCCAAGTTTATATTAAATAGTTAAGAAACATATTAAAATGGAGGGACTCTCACTTAAAATTCAACCTGACTCTCACCCCAAATCTCTTTATACAATATGGAGAAATACAGTACAAAGCTTGTTTGAAATTCAGGTCCACAGAGGGGCACAAAGACAAAATTAAAATCAATGGTGTGGTGCAACACAAATATTTTCTTAACATCAGGACAAAACATTTGATAACTTGGTGTTAAAAGCAGTTACATGAGATTCCAGGAGGTAACAAAATCACTGACAGCTCAGTGGAACCATTGTGGATGTCTTTCTCACCACTGATGGATTGCATAGACCATAAAATTCTCCCATGCCCTGAAGAATATTTGTATCCCACTCTTAAGAAGAGTCTCTCCCTTTACTACCATAAATATCAAAAGTGCCAGCAAAGAGAAAGATGAATCTGTTTGAGAGATAAAACATTGTTCCATTTAAATCTAACTATATTGTGATAAGGATACCCCCTTTAAATTCCATGTCCTGAAGGGTTATTAAAAGGGGTCAAGAATTTATAATTTAAGCTAGTTAGAAAGCTTAGACACCATAAAAGATGTTATCATGATTCTAATCTCAATATCTTAATCCACAGCCTTCAATAGAAGACTAATTCTTAAAACTTCTACCCTTTTCATTACTGATCAGATTTCAGCACATTTCAGTTAACCAGGAATATGAACTAAAAAAAAAAAAAAGATGTACTAGACTAAAACTCAGAAGCCATAAAAATGCCAGCTCACCTGACAGAAAAGAAAAGTTATATATAATTTAATATACCAATGGCAGGAGTTCTCAAAAGAAAACATATTGACGCCTAAATGGGAGGGATAAAATAAATCTCCAAAGTGTTTTCTACACCCAAAGACTATAAAAAGCTTTTCCCTAGGATGTTAGTTCACAAAGTAGCTTTAAGATGGACATTTTCTTGCAGCTGCTGTTATAGCAGCACTGAGATCTGGTGGGAAAGTTTCTTCTCACCATCAAGATAGAGTGAATTGAGTCATTTTGAGTCAGTGCACTCATGCTTCAGACTTCACTCACTGATCCTTATTATCTTTAAAAATCTCAGGCAAACAAAAAACTGTCATCAATACCCAAGTAATTTTGGATCTACAACACCTCAGTCCACTCTGTGGGCTGAGGGACAGAGGAGGAGTTAAGGCAATGAATGGAGGGGGTGTGGTGTGGTTCACGAGATAAACTCGGACTATTGCATAGATCTGCAAGCAAGTGCTGCTGGCAGCTCTCACTGAAGTCAGGACCCAGCAAGCACTAATACTTATAAAACTAGAGCCAGCTCTAGATTGGCCTGTATGAGCAGTAAACTAGTTAGTCCAGCCAAGATAATACAGATTAAGGCAGCAGGAAGGATATGTCTATGGCCTTCCCTAGATATTTTGTCCCAGTTTAGTCCTTATCAAAGAACTCACTATGGTATTACCACAGTTTAGTGCTAGCAGGCTGGTATGAATAGGTGCCTCTAGTATGGCACTGACCAAAGAAGTCTGATGAAAAACAAGAAAAGGGCCTGATTACCACCACCCACCAAAGCTGCAGATGCTGATTAGATGGTAAATGTCCTTTTGGAAAGGTTAAGAAGAGGAGCATTCTCCCCAATTCCCACACCTTCCCCAAACCCTCAAAACCAAAAGAGAACAGAAAGAAACCTCTACATAAACAAAACTTAAACAAATGATGGGCAAAAACCTCATAAGCAACACAATCCAAATTCCCAGAAATGGTATACAATTGTGTATCTGAATGTAAAACCGAGTATTCACTATTAATTATTGAATTATTGGTTTACCAAAAGCTTAGCACCACACAGAAAACCAAGCCAAAAAGCCACCAAGTGCCATTCAAGTCAAGAAGCATTACCAGTTAAGAGGTTTTCAGAGTTCTTCATTTTACACAGCACTGAGCAAGCAAAGTTTAAACAGGCAGAGAGAAAGAGCCCAAGAAATCCCAATTGTGAACCAGTCTTTTTGTCCAATCCCTTCAGTTAGGGCTCGTTTCTCAAATTTCTTCTACTGGGTCAGTTTCTCTCTCATTTTCTAATCAGACTTTCAGAACTGAACGAGGCAAATTGTTCCTATTAGGACTCCTTGGATCTGTGAGCCTCCTTCCTAGGGTAAAAATGCAATTCCCGTCTCCCTTGCCCGCTTCAATGAAAACAAGAAATTTAATTCTTCTTTAAGAATATTTGGTGCGAAAGATGCTACATTTAAAAATCCAAGACTGTTGTTCAAGATACAATGAAAATCTACATTGCACCTTTGGTCAGACAGCTCTCCCGCAGGGTAGAAAAATTGCATATGACTAATCACTGCAAAAATTTCAAAGTTAGGAAGATACTTGCTGGAATTTGGCTTTGGATTCTTAATAGCTACTTGTAAATGATAAGATTTTCCTCTTCACCAAATATGTTCACTCTTGAATACGGAGCATCTGGGTCAGTAGATTTTTTTTTTAAACACCTTTTTAATTTTTTTTAAAGTCTCCTGACAAGCTCCCTCCAGAGTTCCTGGAGCCAGAGACCCTGAGTAAGCCCCACATCGATGGATAAGCTAAGCATGACTGTGTCCATGGCACATGCTGGTTTATCCAAGTAACCACACCCAAATGGCACCCATTTGGCTCAACTGATACTCTGACCTCATTTTCAGAAGTTCATTCAACATACTTTCTGAGAAGAAGCCATTTCCTTTCAACAACCTGGATGAAAAGCAAATCTCACATTCATAATACAGTTTAAAATACAATTTTCTATATTCCAAATCACAATTCCATTGTTTTTATATCCTCCAGTGTTTTCTCTCACAGATCTCAGATCAATATATATGGACTGGATTTTGCTAGATAGAACATGGTACTTACTGTTATATTCCAGCTCCCATAGGAAACCATGAAAGTGTTCACATATGGAAGCTTTCAAAGCCTAATTTGAAAAAAAGAAAAAAACAGAATTCTGCACAAGAGATCCACTTGCTCCATCCTTCACCCTCCATCCCCCCTTTATTCTTTACTTCACAAAGACTTTAAGTAGAGGGGAATAAAAATAGGATTTAAAATTGAACTGGTAAAGTCAGGACAATGAACGGAGTGCTGAGAAGGCTTTGACTAGAATTTAGAGAGCTGCTGCCATATAACTGTTCACATTCTACCACCTATTACATCATACACAAAGGGGAAAATACTAAACAAAACCCATGTGTCTCTTCTCTTTCTGTTAAAAGCTTTGAGACACGCTATATTCCCTATAGTAAAAACTGTTTGAGAGAAAGGAAGGCTAAGATGAGCTGAAACATGATTTTTAAAAATATACACATAAAAAGAAAAATAAATGCACACACAAACCAAAAGGTCTCAACACTTCAAATTGCCCACAGCCTGTCTCTGGGCCTAGGGCAAGGCCAAAAGCATTCTCCCTGCCTTCCCACCCCCTCCCTCCCTCTAGTCAATGCTGTTTTACATCAATCCAGCAAGACTCACATCCCTTCCCCAATTATATATATATAAAAACTTAACAGATAACTTATTTTTAAATTACTTTTAAAAAGATTTTTATGACGTTTAAATACTTCCTCTCTTTTGATATATTAAAACCCCAATAGTTCCACAAGTTTTGTTTTTTGTTTGAAAGAAAAGTTACACTTTTCAGTCCTGACAGGGAAATATGGGGGGCTGGAAAGGGGGAAAAAAACCACCATTGCCAACCACCCTGTTAGGAGACACAAGAGCAAGAAAAGAGGAAGTGTTTTCAATCCTTCACAGCTTTAAGGAATTCTCACTTCTCTAATACCAGTAAAAACTATAATAAAATAGTTATTTCTGAGGCAGTGGATATAATAACATCCTACCCTCTTACACCCTCCTTTCCCTGGCCCAAGGAGGGTGACAAAAATTTCATATATGGAAAGTAATTTTCTTAGTCCAGACTCAGTAGTTAAAAAAAGGGAATCTCTTTTTTTCTTTACTTAGGAAGGGGTGGTAGTGGTGGGGGAGGTTCTGATGGTAGAGGAGGTGGTCGGGGTTTGTCTAAATTGCCTGCTCTGGAGGGAACCCCACTAGCCCGTGGATTCAGGTATTCACCGTAAGAGTGAACAAATTCATAAGCAGAGGGTTGTGTGGGCTGCATGCCCTGGGCACTAAGCAGTGAATGGAGCATGTTAACAGTGTCTTGATAGTCTATTGTCTGGGTTGTATTGTGTCCATTTGCTCCAGTGGAGTTTTTGTCCGATTTCACATGAGGGGCTCGGGAGAAGGGGAGGCTGCTCGTTTCTGAGCTATGCCCAGGCAACTGTGTCATTGCAGGGAGAGGCGGGAAAGGGAATGTCACAGAGGATGATTTAGAGGTCTTGCCAATTTTGGCAGGGTGCTCATACATTACTGCAGACTCCTCAGGTAGGGGCCTTTTACGGGCTGAACTAGAAGAGGAAGAGGAGCCAGACAAGTTGTAGGCTTTGTGGGCCAAGATGTTTGACTGGCTGCTATGTTTTGAGTCACCCACTCGCTTGTTCCCAGAACCAACAGGGAGTTGGGAGTGGGAGTGTTTGTGTGAGTGGTGATTGTGGTGGTGATGGTGATGATTGGATGTGTGGACCTTGTGCTTCTCCTTGTGTTCCCGGGTCTTTGCCCCAAACTCATCCACAGAGCTGTGTTTATCAGTTGCTGTGTGAACTTTAATTCGCATTTTTATCTCCTCTGGTTTTGCAGAAAGGGCTTTATCTCCTCCGCCTACCATAGGAATTCTCATTTTGAGGGCTGCTTTGTCTGCCTTTTCCAGACCAAGTCTGTCTGGGTTTTCAGAACTTTCCATGGGAATTTTCAGAATGACAGAGGAAGAATGGCTCTCTTGCTGGGCTAGTAGATTCTGGGCAGCATATGCATACTGTGATTTCACATTGGCCTCCATGTTTTCTAGCTGTCGCTTTTGGGCAGCCAGTTCCTCAGCATGCTTGGCTCGGTACTCCTTCAGAGACACCTTTGCAGTGGGCATACTTTTGCTGCTCTGCTTCTGAGAAACAAATGCCGCTGGGTCCTGTTGCAAAGAATGGTCAGCTCCCATAAGTGTGAGATGCTCATTAGTCCGATGACCCTGAGTAGACTCCAGCTTGAGAGAGTGCTGTGAAGGCAGCCAGTGGTCAGCCTGCAACATCTCCATGGTGCTCAAATCATTTGGAGACTTCTCCTTGGCTGGGAGAGAAGGCACAGTGTTTGTTGTGTTAGAAGTCGACATGCTCATTAAGCCTGCGATGTTCATATCTGAAGAGCTCCTGGAGATCATGCTCAGGATTGCCTGCTCTGAAAGGGAGTCGTCTTCTCCTGGGTCACCTGATTTAGATTTCCTGGCAGCTTGGCAAGCCTAAAATCAAGCAGATGACCATTAAATATCCACTACATGCAAGCCATTATATGAGAACAAAGCAATTGGGTTCAAGTCTTTGCATCCCAGTCTGACACATATTGGCTGGCTTTACTTAACCCCTGAACTCTAAACGAGACTAATTTTCTAAGAAAGAATTTATACTTACAAATTTATATGACAAACTGCTAGGGCCCTGAGTCATTAACTACCTTGCCTTTGTTCTAGATGTACAAGTTATCTTCCTCAATAGAATGCAAGTTCCCTGTGAGATTGTTTCTTTTTTTAAGTTTGTATCCTTAGTAGTCAGCACAGAGCCTGGCACATCAGATTAAATACTTGTTGTGTGTCTCACTGGTGATTATTTGCAATAATAGAAGGAATTTTTCACTAGGAGCTTCCTCCCCACTGGTGAAATCCCAGATCTCATCAAACAAAAATTAAGATGATTAATAATCTTAAATGCTCAAGACAATGAGATATAAGGACTCTGCTTCATAATTAGAGGGTGTGACAAGGACAGAGACAGAGGGTTCCAACAAGTAAATCCACTCTCTATACTTTACCACGAGTATGCTCTAGTAGAGAATTAAAAAAAAAGAAAAAGCACTAGAAAAGAAATCAGAAATTTGAATTCTAAGTGCTTGACTCGGGACAAGTCATTTAGCCTAAGCTTCAGTTTCCTCATCTGGACAATAATAACAACACTAGCTAATAATAACAATAACAATAATAACCTTATGATCAATGTAATTTGTAAAAGTGCATTTTAAAATAATAGTCATAGACAATAATATCAGCATTATTTCAGCACTTAGCAAAGTGATTATAATAAAGCAGATGCTCGGTAAATGTTTATTAAATAACAAAATCAAGATTTTAAGAGTCTAAAAGCAAACTGTATAAATTTATTCCAGGGTGGATCAAGTTTATCAAGAAATTAATTTATTTCTGCCTAAACAAAAAGCACTCAAAATGAAAGAATGCTCCAAAAAAGGTAACAATAAGAAAAGACAAACCCAAACAACTCTGAATTCACATTGCAGCAAACTGGTAAGATGACAAATATGACAAAACAGGTACACTAATGTACTGCTGGTGGAAATGGGAACTGGTCCAACCATTCTTGGGAAAAATTTGAAATTGTGCTAACAAAAAGGCCAAAATGTTCATGTCCTCTAACCCAGAAATCCCACTACAATCAATGATAAAGGAAATGAAGTCAAACTTCCTATATGACACTGAATTAGAAATGAAAAATAAAGATTTTTCTATTCACAAGGCCCTGCAAAACCTTCCAACTAAAGTTAAGTTGCACAAACAAGGAGATGAAGGATAAAATTTATTGAGCACCCTTTGTAGTAGTCAGGAACTGGAAACAAAGTAAATGCTCAGCTATTGGTAAATGGCTGAACAAGCAGAAGAAAATAAATGTAATGGATTATTAACAATAAAAGTGATTGATTTTCAGAAGAGTTTAAAATCATGAAATTAAATTCACATGTCAATTTATGAGCATTAGGGAAATTTGAAGTCAAACTTTCTACTTGAATAAGAAACAAAAATCATTTCACACACAACTGGTTTAGAGAAGTATAGGAACTGATGAAAAACTATATAACAAGCATAACAAAAAAAAATATATAAAGAAAAAATAAAATGGAACACTGGGAAAATTCTAATGACAAAGTTTGCCTCAAAGAGCACATGCTTTGTTTGTGGTGTGGAAGGAAAGGGCTAGTATGAACTATGCATATATAACATCGAACTTGGTTGATACAAAATCAGCTGCTGAGTTTTTAAAAATTCTGTTATAAAGGATTACTCCCTTCAAGAGAGATGGAAAGAATATACTGGGAAATGTAAACTTTTTAGCAACAAAAGATAAAAGATTAAGAATTTCAATGAAAATACTGACAAAAATAACTCAATTCAATATAAATGGCTATAGAGAGGGCACCCTATCAGGTGTGAGAAGGCAGGAGGCAGAAATTCAAAGGAAAAAGTAAGATAAGATGAAACCTAGTGAACACATATTTCTCTGTCCTATTATGCCTGACATACTTCCCCTCGATATTTTGGGATATCCTGGCTATGAAACTATTTAAGAGACAAGAATCAAAGAGAAGCCTTCGAGACCCTTTCTAAATCTAGACCTCTGAAAGGCAAGTTGATTTTCAGAACCTCAGTTTAAAATCATGAAATTAAATTCACAGGTCAGTTTATGAGCATTAGGGAAATTTGAAGTCAAACTTTCTACTTGAATAAGAAATAAAAATCTTCTTTTCACCACAATCAAAGTTAAAGTGGAACGAATAAACAATTTCTGAAATCTTGCTAATATCCACTTTCAAAAGCATATATCTTCTAACAGAAAGTCTGCATGCAATGAAATCAATGTTTATTGAATGACTGCCCCACAATGGTGAAGTTACACAATACCAAAGAACTCCTACTACCACCCACAGTCCCTGGTTTCTGGGCAAGAGCACAAGCTATGTAGCTAAAGTCACAACTATTGCATAACTTAAGAAGGGAAATTCCAAACTTAGTAAACTGATTCAATTTATGTAACCTGATGCAGTCAAGAAAAAAACAACTGGCTTTGGTCCACCAGACTGATTATCAATAATACTTACCCTCCAATTCCTAATGCGTTTGAGTCTGTTAGGGGTTTTTTCAAGGATCTGTAGGAATTCATGAGTCAGTTCTGTAAGTTCAACAAAATACACATGAAAAACTCATAAAGGCAATTTAAAATTTTTGGCTAGCTTCATCTGTGTAATAGCTATGGTTAAGTGTAAAGAACAGTACATTTGTCCTAAGATTTGTATAAGAATCTTAGCTCTACCCCTTATAAACTATGTGACCTTGGGCAAAACCACACTTAGCCTTGGTTTCCTAATTCATATATATTCATATAGGAGGGTAGGAAGTAGGAAAGGGAGACCCACAGATCAGATTTGTAATTTCATCTGGTACAGAAACTTTCTCAATGGGAGATTATCAACTCAAATGCAATCTATAGTTCAGAAGGTTGCCTGAGGCAGTAAACAGCTAAAGGATTTGCCCATGGTCACCAAGGTGGCATGCACCAGTCTACTTGCCCTCAAAGCAAGTTCCCAAACTACTGAATCACACTGGGGCATTCTAAAATGATATTAACATCAATTTCTGCTTATCTTATAGGCCTCTGAAATGATCAAATATGAATTTATGTAGGCCATAAAAGGGTACTATAAATGTCTGCTACAACCACCTTCATTATCATCATCTTTACCACCATTACCACCAACTGCAAGAAAGGAAGCTAGAATAAAACTTATAGTTACTGAACCTCAAAAGCTTGATATATAGGAAACCACAAGAATAAACATTTTCTAAGATGAGTCTCAATGATAGAACCAAGTGAAAAATGTTTTTAGAGGTCCTTCTCCAAAACTCACCATCAAGAAGCTCCAGGGTTACTGTGACATCCACATACTCCCACCAGTGTTTCCCATCACTGGAGACTGGGATCTCCCAGTTGGACCACTTACAGGCCAGGTGAATGCAGACGCAAGCCACCACAGGAGGTGTGTACTGCAGGCTAAATGTGGTCAAGTGCAGGCTGATACCAATCGGAGGGAGAGAAACAGAAAGCCATGAGCTCTCAAGCCTGAACCCAAAATTTTCTGCTAAATAAACATTGGGAAAAAAAACAGGTAAAAATGCTCAGATTCAATAATCAAAATGGTCTTCCTGCCAATTTACCTACATGCAAGATTTGAAAATTTCCCCTTCTTTGCTCAAATCACTTCAATTCTATTCCTTTCTGACAATGTGTCTACTAACTGACATTCTAGATGTAGGCAAATTAATCCCTTTCTAATAGTTTTAGAGTAGGCTAAAGCCATAATCTAGTAAGTAGCAGGTGGTTGGATTCCTTAGAAGCATCCAGTTGTCAAAATGAGCTTTACTTAAGCTGAGAACAAGCTTAGACCTTTGGGAAAGTAAATAAGACACTCCTTCTGGCTGACCTGAGCTTGCCCTGTATATAACTAGTTTCTTAATCAAATAGAACAAGGAAGAAAAATTTATCAGCAAATTATCTCTGGGAACCAATAATAATGTAATAATTCACTCTGCTTAAAATGACACAGCAGTGCCTTAACTTTATCCTTAAATTCTCGTGTTCTGTGGCCTATTTCAAAATAATGAAACTTTCCATGTCAGGGCATATGAATGGCAAACGGAAGACAAGGGAGGTCCAATCTTTTTGCCTTTTGAGGTCAGCCAATGGGCTGGAGAAAAAAGGAGGCAGAGGATATCATCTATATGAACGTTCTGATGATTCTGAAAAAGGGAAAAAATGTTGCAAGACTCTATACAAACCAGAGTTCAAATTGTTTAGAGAAATGGTTCTCAGTGAGTCTAAAATTCTTAAAGACCTCTTAGAACTATGCTACTGGGTTTTCTAAGCCCTTATCAAAGAGATATGACAGTTAAGAAGCTACAGAGTAGTGTTAAATTTTGTAAAATATAAAGCACTAGGGAAAAATGCATAGCACACCATGGAAAGTGGTTAGAAAATAGTAAATAATCTTGGAACCAGGTTTCCGAACTCTCAATCCTAAAAAGGTTGCTATCTCCAACCCAACCAAGGAAAACCCATCCCATGAAACAAATAAAAGTAAAAACCTGTTGGTTGCCATGAAGTAAGAGGTCTGTGCCAAGTCTTTGCTTGCTGGAAAAAACAAACAAACAGTATGTTAGCTGAAAATGTGATCTTAGTGAGAATAATTTATAGGAGAGCCATTTACAAATTTTCATTATTAGCCTATTTCAATATTCTTCATGCGTAACTAGATAGAATTATGAACTCTTTAAAATCCAGAGGAAAATTAATGATCTGGAAAAAAAATTAAAACCAAAAGGAAATACTAAAAAGGGCCTTACTTTTTGCAAAACCAGCTTTTACAGAACACGAAACACTGTAATATTTTTTTTTAAACCCTTGTACTTCGGTGTATTGTCTCATAGGTGGAAGAGTGGTAAGGGTGGGCAATGGGGGTCAAGTGACTTGCCCAGGGTCACACAGCTGGGAAGTGGCTGAGGCCGGGTTTGAACCTAGGACCTTCTGTCTCTAGGCCTGACTCTCACTCCACTGAGCTACCCAGCTGCCCCAACACTGTAATATTTTTAAAGGAGATGGTGTTAATTCGGAAAAGTCAATGGCTCTGTGAGGGACATCTATTCCCATAACACACAGTCATCATATTAATAAACATTTAAAACACCCCCCCATTAATTTATTTGGTATTTCACCAATTAAAACAAAACAAAAACTCATTTCTCCCTCTAGGAAAATTGCTACATTAAAACCCAGATTGTGGAAGTTTCCTGGTATAGTGGCTTTTTTCAAGAATAGTAGCATTTAACTTTAAACATTTTAACATTAAAATTTAGTAATTTTTTAAACTTAAAAATATAATTAAAAGAGAAACATGGAAGGCTTGTAAAAGATTCAGAGAATGACCAATAATGATCTACAATAAGATTGTAATTAATCCTACTAAAAGAGAAAAGAGTGTTTTCATAGAAGCACTATGAAGTAGCAAAATATTGGAAACAAAATAGTTGTCTATCAACTGGAGGAATGGGTGAAAATATGAATGTAATGGTTTTACTGCACAATAAAAAAGTACAAGAATATTGGGTAAAGACAGGAAGAGATAAGGAAAACAAAATCAAAAGACTATACGAATTACTATAACATAAAAATTACAAAACTTAAAAGGATGGATGAAATTTTACTAATTTACAATGGATAATCTTGGTTCTAGGGAAGAGAAAATGAAATATATTTTTTCTCTTGACAGAGAGGTGGTGGACTATAATTCTTCATAGTGCCGGGCACACAATGAGGGCTTATGGTTAGGCTTGCTGAATGACAGGTTCAGAATAGTGTTGTATGCTTTGGCTGCTTTGCTAATGAGTTTTTTCCAGCTACAGGGAGGGTCCACTTTGGGATGAAGGTAGGAGGGGAAGAAAAGTATTTGGAAGTAAAAGACATCAATTTCCATGGAAAAAAAAGTTTGGAAACAACCTTTAAAAAATAGGTTAGTTTCTCATCTGCCTAGGAATGAGACTGAGTTTGTGGCTTTATTGATAGCTGAAAAGACTTGGTAACTTTCCAAGGTTGCTTCCAGTATTATGACTATTAGAACAATTACATGAAAGGAAAGCCAGAACTTGTACTTTAATTCCTAACAAATGAATTCTTATATCATGTGTGTATAGATGCTATCCAGAAATACTACCCTTTACTGCAATATGATTCAAATTAGAATCCTCAATCCTGGATTTCTTACCTCGAACAAGTTGTGTGCACTTCACCACATGTGTGTGTGGATGGTCAATTGTTATTTCAAAGCCTGAAAAAAAAATGTAGAAGAGGATTAGTTAATGAGAAAAAGATACTCAATATACTTTGCACCCCTTGCATCTGTGCAAGTAAAATGCCTCCTTCCCCTCCCCAAAATAGCTGTTCAGGGGAATAAGAGGTCTGAAGACAGAAAAGAACTCTTCTCTATGTTGAATTATCTCCAAGACTGATTTAAAGCCTAGTTATAAAATTGAAAGGCCATTGCTGTTTCTAGTTCTCCAAGAAATTAAGAACTTCTTCAATGTTGAAACACCACTGAAAACAAAATAATTTTTAGTTACAAACATAAGAACCTAGTGTAAGGGCCTGGGCAGCAGATGGGAGGAGGGGAAGGGGGCAAATCCCTGGAACATTCTTGCTCAGGACAAAAATAACAATGTTAAGGATATTCCCCTTTCATTTCTCCATCTAAAATTTAAATTAAGGCATAATTATCTTCTAAGATTAAATTTCAACCAAAAGAAAATTTATTGTTTTGTTGTACTATTTTATTCTTTTATCTGCTACAAATTGTATTATACTCACCATTTTTAGTTACAGTCAATACAGAATTTGGTGCAGGAATAGTGTTTTTAAATTTGCTTTTTTAAATATAATTTTCAAGTTTTAGAATGTACATATTTCCTTGATACAAGTATATAAAGGAAAAGCTACATCATGGAAATTTTTCTTATATAGACTATTCCATGGGATCAGATAATAGAACTTTTGGTTAGGTTGGTACGTACACCATGAAAAAAGAGATACTAAAAGTCATATTAACTGTAACCCAGGTGCTTAAACTTAAATAGGCTATACAAAATAAATAGCTATGTATCAGCTAAAATCTCAATCCTAAAAGGGAATATTTAGACTTAGAGCTAGGCTAAACCTATGAGGTCAGAGTCCAACCCCCTCATTTTAGAGAAGAGAAAAACTAAGGCCAAAAGAAGTTCTGACTTGCACAAGGTCATGAAAGCTATTAAAAGTATCAGAAACAGAATTTGAACTTCCTAACTCATAACCCAGAGCTCCAGCCACTGTGCCACTTAGCTCATTATTTACCTTTGGATAAAGACAAAGCTGATTAAACAACGGAACTTTAAAAATATCTTACTTATTTCAATAAAAATGGGAGTTTCCTTTGTTATCCCATGAACTTTATTTTATGCCCATAAAATCATTCTGAGAAGAGGGCTATCATTTTCATGAGACTGCCAAGGGGATTCATGAAACGAAAACAAAGGTCCCCCCAATCTGGACCTATGAGAGCAATCTGATTAAATGCCTTTGTTTTAGTTCAATATGCCTTGTAACATTACTTTGTTGGAAATATGATCTCTCTCCCTCTCTTTTTTTAAAAACCCTTACCTTCCACTTTAGAATCAATACTGGGTATTGGTTCCAAGACAGAAGAGCAGTAAGGGCTAGGCAATGGGGATTAAGTGACTTGCCCAGGATCACACAGCTAGGAAGTGTCTGAGGCCAGATTTGAACCTATGTTCAGGCTTTCCATCTCTAAGCCTGGTTCTCAATCACTGAGCTACCCAGCTGCCCCCTGGAAATATAATCACTTTAAATGTGATTTTAATTGTTTTAAGGCAAAACTTTTACCATACTTCCCACTTTATAACATCAATGACCAAAAACAACTCTATGACTAACTTTTCAACAATACATCTTTGTATGGTAAGGTACACCACATAGCAAATTTGCCTTAAGAAATATAGCACAGGGAAAGAAATGTGGTTAAGAAAAGAAAACTTCGGATTCAAAGGCCTAGAGAAATAGTAAATTAGTTTTTAAAGGTAGAGCACTGAAGACAAACTATAATTCTATTCCAAATGCAACACTTAAAAGGGAGTTGGCCTCCCACTCTGCTGTCCAGGCTGGTCACACGACCCAATAGAAGGGTTTGTTACAATTTAAAGACAAACATCAATATCCAGAGCCCAATGGCCAAACAGAAAACAAAACCTATGGGAGAAAAGCAGACAGGTTTTGTAGACTTGGATTCGTTTTTATGCTGCCATTTATCAAAAGACTAAAAATGCATATTAAACCTGAAAATCATATTAAAAGTAAATATGAACCACAAAGCCTGTAAAGAATCCGTTGTTTGAGGTCTTGCTCTTTCAGAGGCCAGGTGTATTTATCCTTCATCTGTGGAGCAGGACATAGGTTAGGTTAGGCCCTCAGCTCTGCAAACTCTTCACAGTCTGGGTGAAGCCCAAAGGTGGCAGCCCGTCCGCTTTTAAAACTTACCCAGGGTCTGCAGTATTATGCTCTCTAGAATGACCAGGTCTTGGACTTGTTGCAGGTAAGCCTGGGGTTGAGAGGACAGGCAGGTTACTCACGAGGAGGCACTCTATAAAGCCTGAAGAATTATAACAATCTCTCTTGGGATAACCAGGAAAAAAAGGGAATAGAATCTTTATCCCATACTTAACACTAGAGGGAATTATCAAAGATTCCCCTAAAATGTGAGAGGGCTAAATGCTAAAATGTATTACTTGGATAAGAGATGACTAGTACAAAAGTCTTATGGGTTCAATTAATTTCCCAGGGTAAATCTAATAATATTTTAGTTCTGAAGTAGGCATATAAGATACTCAAATTGCCTCAAATATTTTGCTGCTGGGTAAAGCTTTTCCTTTTAGGGAGGATGAGTTAAAGTATTGTGAGGATAGAGTAATAAACAGCCTAATGTTATTTAACCCTCCTCAGAAGACTGCCTGGATGGCAAAATGGCATAGTTTAGGAGAAAATACACCAAATGGAGCCAAAAGAGCTAGATTGTGGTCTCAACTTTATAATGAATTATATAATCTTAGGTAAATCCTTTTCTATGCCATTTTCTCTTTCAATAAAATGAGAATTATCTGCCCTTTCCCCTTGTGGGATTCAAATGAGATAAAAGATGTAAAAATATTTGGGGGGAAAAGGGCTTTTCTCTTTACTTATGTGGGCAAATGATAATTCAGAAACCTTAGAATGTAACATAGTCACAACTTCCAAATAAAGCTGTTCTGATATAGAATCAAAAGGGAAGGCTAAAGAACACAAGACAAAGTCCACGACTTGGGAAAAAAAAAAAAAACACTTAGGGAGATGATGCAAAAACCTACCTTTCTCCACATGGTAAAGTCCTCATTCTAGTGCCTATTTAGGCAAAGTATGACTGAATGAAGCATCTTTACCCTACATCTGCCTCCTTTTGACCACTAAAGTCAGTACAGATGTGCTCTGCTTGAGGAAACCCTTTGCAAGAAATTCTAAATGTTTAAATAAGATCCAGAGATTTCTTTAGCAGTCAGTGCCCATAACACACTTGAGATTTACACATAAACTGTTAAAAGCATAAAACAAGTTACAACTAAAAAACTATCCCTTACCTCACTTCTAGTGTCAGGAAGTGCAGCCAGAGGGTGGAGGCAAGCATGTGCTACCTTGATTACGTGTTCTAGTTTTCGTGGTTGTTCCTCTACTTTAGCTGCCAGAAAAAGGGCTGCTGGAGCAACACTCTTAAAGAGGAAAAAAGGAGAGAGTTGTTATTCATTTCTAAAATGAGGGGAGGAGATAATTATGCTTTAATTTCATGTCTCTTATAATTGTTCCTATTGGTAGCATGGGAAGCTACTTTTAGTTAAGGTATTTAATAGCAACCTGTAGAGAAAAGCCAGTATTTTCTATTAAAGTCTTCCTTCATATGTACCTCTCCTTAATTTAAGTTTTCAAATTCTAATATAAGTAGCCTACTATTAACCAAAGCCATTACCTTAAAACACTAGGCCAAATATAAAACGCACAAGTTAAACAGAAAAAACAAAACCTTATGAAAAGCCTATGAAAACCATTTCAAAAAGGGTAAGGCCAAAGTAGCATCATTTAAGGTAACTATATTTTAAAGTCAACATTATCCAAGTTTATTTATATACAGAATGTTTTTCTATATGTAGGAAAAATAAAATAATAACTCTAAATATAATAAAGGATTTTAAAAATCTAAATGGAAATTTCCACCATTTCAATGTGCCAATAGTATACTTGTATATTAGGAAATCCTCTAGATTGTAATTAATTCTATAGCGCTGTTTGAAAAAATTGTCTAGCAAAACTTGATAGAGCTCTTATTTCTATTTTTACAAGTTAGCAATTACTTCAGCAGTCTTTCTCTAGAACAGTATACTTTTACCAACTGAAAATCTATTCATGGAGCCTAGATTCAAACAATTATCAGTCTTTAAGAGCTTTTTGGTTTGTGACACTATCATTCTTGTGCAGCACCAACTACATGTGGTCTTGAATGTGATATTAATCTCATTCCAAACATGAGCAACATGAAGGCTTTGAGGTGGTCAAAAAAGAGGAGGGGTGGCAGTAGAAAGAAAAGCCCTTACACACACACACACACACACACACACACACACACACATTTATGATGTACACTGCACAAATGAACAGTCCTGTACTACCATCAATTTTCTATTGCCCATTGTAATAAAGATATTATTAAATGAAAATAAATTTAAAAAGCTAAACTATATATCATTATATTTGATTTTGGCATATGCTACTATATAAAGCTATTATTGTTATTCTTGATCTACATGAAAAAATATATGAACTATATATTATTATTAATTATTAAGGAAATCACTTCACAAGGATATTCAGAGCATTTCTTTAAAGTTAAAATTCATACACTCATTTATTAATTTCATAAATATGGAATTGATATATTGGGTTTGTTTAAAAAGATATAGATATGAGTTTTTTTCGTAGATGAGAGGGGTTACGGCTCAACTACACACTGACCAAAAGGGCAAATTTAATTTAGTATCATTCATTTGTTACAGTGAATCAAACCAAAAGATATAAACCACAAGGAAATCATCAAGAGTTGATAGCACTTATATAAAAAAGATCATTGAGATCATTTAAGAAAAAGATACCTCAGGGGGCAGCTGGGTGGCTCAGTGGATTGACAGCCAGACCTAGAGATGGGAGGTCCTGGGCTCAAATCTGGCCTCAGACACGTCCCAGCTGTGTGACCCTGGGCAAGTCACTTACCCCCCATTGCCTAGCCCTTACCACTCTTCTGTCTTGGAACCAATATATAGTAATGATTCTAAGACAGAAGGCAGTTTAAAAAAAAAAGAAAAAGATAGCTCCCTATCCCATGCCATTCCACAAAGGATTTTTTAAATGTGTACACTCATGATTAAAATTTTTCATTCAAAGTCTTTATTTTCAAACATATCTCACCATTATTTAAAACAGGGCCCCTGAAATTCAATCAAGCTCATTTCCTTGCACATCACTCCATCCAGTTTCTGCCTTGCCACTGCCTTGGAACCTTTATCCTCATAATTTTCCCTTCCTTAAGCATCAATTCTTCTTTACTAATCTATAAGTTATCATTTGCAACATTAGTTCCTTCAGGCAATCTTCTTTCATTAAACTCTCTTGTGCCTACAATTATAAAAATACAGTATGGTTCAATTCAATAGTATCAAGATATTGTATGTACTAAGAAGGCCTTGCTAATTAACAAAGATTTTTTTTTTTAAAGTTCCATTCTTCATGGAACATTTTAAGTATTTGACTATTTTATACATTATATTATACGTTGTATAATATACATTATACTACAACATTAAGTAAATACATTGGTACCTTAATATATAAGCACCTTAAATCATGAGCAATTTTAGATACAAGCAGTCATGATCAGGATTTTCTGCTGTAAGTCAAGAATATTTGAATCATGAGTTTCTGCCCAAGGGAGAAGCCTGAAGTGCTTGAGGTAATCAGTACAAATGAGATTAAGGAAATGTTGAGGATTTGGGAAAAAATTAAACAAGTTTATTGAAAAGGCACACCCAGAAAAAGTTGCAACAGGTTGTGGGTTGGAGCTGTGTGATGACACTTGTTTCACATATTATCGAAATATTCTGAAAGGGAGGAAGAAACAAACTTCCATGGAAAGGTTTCTGTTGAAATGGCCTCTAAGTGGAACTGAGGAAAGTGTGGCACAACAGCCAAAATTCAATGAAGAAAATGATATGTAAAAAAATAGCGAGGGCAGCTGGATAGCTCAGTGGATTGAGAGCCAGACCTAGAGACGGGAAGTCCTAGGTTCATATCCAGCCTCAGACACTTCCCAGCTGTGTGACCCTGGGCAAGTCACTTGACCCCCATGGCCCACCCTTACCACTCTTCCACCTAGGAGCCAATACACAGAAGTTAAGGGTTTAAAAAAATTTTTTTAAATAGTGATTAAGTTTAACAATAAAGTTACATATCACAAGTAATATGTAAGGTCAATTTTGCATTTAAATGCAGCATTATGTGGAGAGTAAGTTAAGCGAGAGTGCACGAAATGAAAATCTTCTCCACCAGCATCTTCACTTGACCTTGAAGGTAAATAACATTGCATAAGCAAGTTTATTTATTTATATTCTTTCTTCTTATCTACAAATATAATTTTTTATATTATAAAATTATAAATTTTGTTATAATTCATGTTTTGGGGGGCTAGAACACATTAATTACATTTCTATTGATTTAAATGGGGACATATGATTTGACACATGAGCAAAATGAGTTATGAGCTTGGCCATGGAACGAATTAAACTCATGTGTCAAGGTACCACTGTAAATACAAAGCAATCTGAAGAGGGACAGATCACTTAACAGTTACAGGGAAGACAGGAGAGAGGCTCAAAGAGGAAATAGAATCTAGGACATTTGAGAGGAAGGAGATGGAATGTCTGGTGCAAGGATAAAACTAAGAGGTTAGCTTTGTAAGATTAAAATTAATATCCAGTAACTCCAAGTATTATACTTTATAAAATGTATTAATAATCACTTGAAGTAGAGTAAAAGTATAGCCTGAATAAAGACAAGTTTATCAGAAGGGCGAAAGTGGGAAAAGAGTGAGGGAGGGGCACGGTTACAGAAACCTTACCTCCAAAATGTAAGGACAAAAGTGGGGTTCTGGGAAACAAGAGTCCTGGGGTACAAAATTCTAATGACACAGTTTGAATAGAACTTGTTTCTAAGATCCTATAAGGAGTTGCATTTAGATATGCTGAATATGAAATGTTGATGGAACTTTCAAATGAAGGCAGAAAAACAGTTTGCAATGTGGGCCTGCCATTCAGGAGAGAGATTAGAGATAGTTTGGAAGTCATCTGTGTAGAGATGGCAACAACTCAGGGGTGTGAGTGAGAACAAGAGAGTGTAGACAGAAAAGAGGTCCTAGAATAGTTTTAGATCAAAGTAATCAAACACCTGCATTGAACCAGATTAAAATTTAATTGATAAATATTGAGAAGGGGTAGCTAGATGGCTCAGTATAAAGAACCAGGCCTGGAATTGGATGGCCCTGGGCTCAAAGTCACTTTCTAGTCATGTGACCCTGGGCACATCACTTAACCCCTATTGCCTAGCCTAGTGATGGGCAACCTTTTGAGCTTGGTGTGTCAAAATTCACCAAAAAACTGAGCATAACTTGGGTGGTGTGTCACTTTGAGAAAAAAAAAACACCATAATTTCATGATATTTATAGTTTAAATAACAAAAATGTATAATTGTAATATATAACTATATTTAATAAACCAAAATAGGTCAACTAATATAGGTAGAATTGTCATCTATAGTGCACAGAGTACACTACACTACAGCAAATGTTTCATTCTTGGCATGCACCCCCATACTTCTCTGTACACGTGTCAGTGCTGACACATGTGTCACAGGTTTGCCATCACCGGCCTAGCCTTTACCTTTCTTCTGCCTTAGAACTGATTCTTAATATCAACTCTAAAATAAAAGATAAGGACTTTTTTTAAACGTAACAAAGAAATACTTAACACAACAGATAGGTGGCCACAAGGATCCTCATCAAAACTACTGCATTAGGGGCAGCTGGATAGCTCAGTGGAGTGAGAGTCAGGCCTAGAGACAGGAGGTCCTAGGTTCAAACCTGGCCTCAGCCACTTCCCAGCTGTGTGACCCTGGGCAAGTCACTTGACCCCCACTGCCCACCCTTACCACTCTTCCACCTATGAGACAATACACCGAAGTACAAGGGTTTAAAAAAAAAAAAAACTACTGCATTAGAAGACACCATAAGGATGGACAGCCTAGTTAATGGAGATTAAGAAGGGAGAAGTCAAACAAACATGAGGAGAATCAGAAGAAAGCAATGTCAGAAGCCAAAGGAAGATGAGTATCCAGGAGGAGATTATAAGTGTCAAAAGACAGATATCAAAGAGGAGGAGAATTTTTTAAAAGGCCATTGAAAGACAATAGTTAAGAGACTTTTTGGTAACCTAAGAGAAAACAGTTTCAATCAAGTTGTAGGGACGGAAGGCAGCAAGGCAGATTTCAAGAGGATGCAGAGAGAAAGGAAGGTGAGCAAGTAGAAGTGAGAAAACATTCTGAATCTCCTTTTCATTCAAAGTCCTCATGATATCCCTCTTTCCCTCATCTCAGCTGAGGGTTTTGTCTTTTCTTTACTGGGGGGAAAAATATCTGGCCATTTAATGTGAGCCTCTCTCTTCATCCCCAAACTCCTTGAGATCATCTACTATTCCTTTCTTCAGCCTCTGAAGTCCCTTGGCTGTACATGTATGCTTCTCCATTCACTCTCATCTGCTATTGCAGAAAAAAATTCCTTAATCGACTCTCCTCTCCTCCTCCCACAAATCTTCAATCTATCAACTTGTCCCTTCCTAATGCCTTCAAACATTCCACAAGGGTCCTCCAACCATTAATAAAACCTTCATTAGACCCTACAACTCCTCTATTTCTCTTCTTTTTCTCAAACACCTTGGACTGAAACACCCATTGCTTCTACTTTCTCTTCTCTCTCCTTAACTTTTTATAATCTTCTAACTTGTCACTCAATAAAAATGCTCTCTCCAGAAACACAAAAGAAAAACAACTGCTTGAACACATGAGCTGATGGAGGATATTATTGGGGAAGTAGATACTAAATGATAACTAATCCAACTATCAATAATATGGAATTAGGTCTTGATCAATGATGCATGTAAAACCCAGTGGAATTTTGCGTCGGCTAAGGGGTGTTAGGGGCTTGGGGGAGAGGGAAAGAACATGAAACATGTAACTAGGGGAAAATATTCAAAATAAAAATAAAAAAAAATGCTCTCTCCAAAGTATCAAATGATGTTTAAAAAAATATTTATTCTCCCCCCCACCCCAATTACATGAAAAAGAATTTTTTAATCTTTTTTGTTTGAGCCAATTTCTTACTCCCTCTCTCCTTTGTCCCTGAGACAACAATCTGATATATATTTTACATGAATAATAGAGTAAAACATTTTCCTGTATTAATCATTTTGTGAAAGAGAACCCAAACAAAAGAAAAATTAAAAGAAATGAATTAAAATATAGTATGTGCAGCCTGCATTCAGATTCATCAATTCTCTGGTGGCAGATGATATTTTCCATCATGAGTCCTTGAGGATTGTCTTGAATCATTATTGCCAAGAACAGCTAAGTCATTCAAAATGTTCATCATATAATATTGCTGTTAATACGTATAATGTTCTCTTGGTTCTGATCACTTTACTTTGCATTAGTTCATGTAGGTCTTTCCAGGCTTTTCTTAAACCATTCTTCTCATCATTTCTTAAAGCACACTAGTATTCCATCATAATCATATACCACTATTTATTCAGTCATTCCTCAATTGATACATATCCCTTAAATTTCCAGTTCTTTGCCACCACAAAAAGAGGTGCTATAAATATTTTTGTACAAACAGTTTTCCCCCTTTTCTTTAATCTCTTTGGGACACATGCCTTTTGGGTGTCTAGAATTGTTGAATCAGTTCATAATTCCCTCAGCAGTGCATTAATGTCCCAATTTTGCCACACACCCTCCAGCACTTATTATTTTCCTTTTCTGTCATATTAGCCAATCTGACAGGTGTGGGGTGGTACCTCAGGGTTGTTTTAATTTGCATTTTCTAATAAAGAGCGATTTAGAGAATTTTTTCATGTGACTATATATAGCAATAATTGCCAAAATGGGCACTACCACCCCCTGATGGGTGTTGCAACGATCCAGGGGGTGGGGGGGCGGTGTTGGCCACAGGTGCATTTATCTTTCCTATTAATTGCTATTAAATGTTTTTAAAATTAATTTCCAGGGGGGCTAAGTAATATTTTTTTCTGGAAAGGGGGCGGTAGGCCAAAAAAGTTTGGGAACCACTGACATGTAGCCTTGATTTCTTCATCTGAAAACTGTCTCTTGGTATCCTTTGACCATTTATCAATTAGGGAATGAATGATTTATAATCTTATATATTTGGCTCAGTTCTTTCTTTTGAAAAATAAGGTCTTTATCAGAGATACTATAAAAAAATTTCCCCAGCTTTCTGCTTTTCTTTTTTAATCTTGGTTGCATTAACCTTGTTTGTGCAAAACCCTTTTAGTTTAATATAATCAAAGTTGGCCATTTTCAACAGCTAATGTTTTCACTTGTTTGGTCATAAATCTTTCCCTTATCCACAGACTTGACAGACAGTTCTATGCTCCTTTAATTTAACAGTAGAACTGTTTATTTATTTTACTTTTTAAACTCTTACCTTCTGTCTTAGAATCAATACTGTTGTGTATGGGCTAGGCAATAGGGGTCAAGTGACTTGCCCAGAGTTACACAGCTAGGAAGTGTCTGAGGCCAAATTTGAACCCAGGGCGTCTCTGAGCCTGGCTCTCAATCCACTGAGCCACCTATCTGCCTCAAGTAGTACCATTTATATCTAAATCATGTATCCATTTTTTTAAACCCTTACCCAGCTGTCCCCTCATGTATCCATTTTGATCTTATCTTGATATAGAGTATGAAATGTTGGTATATAACTAGTCTCTGCAATACCTTTTTCCAATTTTCCCAGTAGTTTTTGTCAAATAATGATTTCTTGTCTCAAAAGAGTGAATCTTTGGGCTTATCAGACACTAAATAACTATGGTCATATGCTACTATATATTCCACTGATCTTCTGCTCTATTTCTTAGCTAGTATGTTTATTTTGATGGTTTCAGCTTTATAATACCGTTGGAGATCTGGTAACAAATGATTTTTTAAACTGCCAAATCTCAAGCCTCATCCTCAACCTACATGTTGTATTTGACACTGCTATTCTCTATTCCAGAATACTTTCTTTACTTTGGATTACTGTGATTCTCTCCTAGTTTGCCTTTTGACTGCTTCTTCTCAAATCTCCTTTACCAGCTCATCACCCACATTTATAATTGTGAGTGTTCCCAAGTTTTGTTCTAGGCCTTCTTCTCTCTTTATACATTCTTTCTCATTAACTTCACTGGCCCCAATGGGTATAATTATCATCTCTATGCAGATGACTCCTAGATCTGTAGTGGGTTTCCAAAAGCCTTAGTGTACTAATTAGCTTAAAACTCCAATAAGACTGTTGGGATGCTCTGTATATTATCAAGTCCTAGTTTCTTCCTTGAGAGTCCACATCACCAACTGCTATATTGGACTTTTTTATTTTTATCTCTGTTTAAAAATAACCTTACCTTTCCCTCCAAATCTTTCTCTCTTCCAAACTTCCTTATTTCTGTCAAAGGTACCATCATTGTTCCATATCTGATCAAGTTGTCAAATATTGCTGTTTCCATAATCCATCTCTTGAATGCAAACCCTTTTCTCCAATCATACTAATTCCATGGGACCCATCACCACTTGCCTACAGTATAGTAGTAACAACTTAATTGGCCTCCCTGCCTCAAGTTTCTCACCACTTTTGTTCATTCTAAGTTGCCAAAGTAATTTTCCTTATGTGTAGATCATGTGACTCCTCTACTCAACCAACTCCAGTGGCTTCCTATTGTCTCTAGTATAAAATAGATATTCCTTTCTTTAGTTCTGTTTTAGCCATCCACAACCTGGCCCCAATTTATTCTCATTAAACACACAATACTCTGTGACCAAGCCAATGTGGCTTTTTGTTCTTCATTCATAATCTACCTTCCAATTCCTCTACCTCTGGGCTTAAGCCTTTTTTTCCTTTTTGTAAAGATATTTTATATTTTTCCAATTACATGTAATAACAATTTCCCTCATATAAGTTTTCTGAAGTTATATAATCCAAATTGTATCCCTCCCTTCCCAGAATGGTTTGCAATTTGATCTGGATCATACATGTATTATCAAGCAAACCATATTTCCATATTGTTAATTTTTGTAAGAGAATAATCACATAAAACCAAAACTCCAAAATAAAAACTCAAATAAACTAAAGTGAAAAATAGTATGTCAAACCTCTTCAAGATGCAGCTCAAAATACCATTTTCTGCATGAAGCTTTATTAATCCTTACTTAGCTGTTAAGTGTTTTTCTTCCTTAACTACTCTGTACTGAACAACTTTCATATATTTGTGTTTATAACTTCACATTGAATTTTGAATATATTTTCACATGGTCTTGTAGTCTTCCCTCCTTTGACTGTCAATAGAGAATGTTTAATACTTTTCCCCTGCATGCTTAGCACCTACTACAGGGTCTAACACATAGAAGGCACTCAATAAACACTTGATTAGGTGACCAGGAGACCAACAGGGTACTCCAATGGAGCTCTTAACAGGATGAGACTAATGGAGACAATCTCAAAGAAGGAAGAATTGCTAAATAAGGACAGCAAAGGGATGGTAGTTTAGAAACAGCAGTTAGGAGAAGGGAAACAATTCTAGAGAGGTGGCTAGGATACAATACATTCCACAGGAACCCAGATTTCTGTGAGTAGAAGATGGAAAACAATTAAGAGGAAAAGTTCTAAAATTAATGGAAATTTGTTAATGATAAAAAAGGATTCCAGAAGGCACAATGGAAAAAGGAAAAGAGGCTAAGGATGGAAGAGAGATAATATTCTCTTTCAAATCTTCAACACTTTCCACAATAGCAATTTTTCTCCAATTATGCTTGTTTCAAGAGGTATACATAAAGCTTTGAGAAATGCAGTGGGATGAATATATATAGCATAAACCAAAGTGGAAAAATAGGAAAGACCAACCTGGCTGGAAGAAAATGTTTGTGTCTGGACTTTTTCAAATAAGCAAGAAACACTAAGGTACTGGGGCAGAAAAAGGGCATGACAAAATTTTATGATGCAGGACTTGTGAAAATCTAATAATCCATCTCACAACTTTATTATTCAAGATGTACAGAGATGGGAAGGCTAATAATGAGGAAACGAACTATAATAATCTATACTTAAAAAAAAAATTTTTTTTAAATAAAGACTTGAATTAGGATGGTAGGCGTGGGAATGGAAGGAAAAATGAAAGGGAGAGTGTAAGAGAGAGGGAAAAAAGGCTGAGGAAAGCCTTGAGGAATGATCACTTGGAAAGCAAACACCAAAGGAAGAAAGAAATTTCATGAAAGTGACTAGTAACAAAGGCCACAGAAGTCAAGCAAAAAGGAGACCTTTAGTCATGAGCAAGAGCATTTTCAGTAAAATGGGGTGTGGGGGTAGAGGACAAGATGAAAATGCTTAATTAAGAATACACTAGGGGGCAGCTGGGTGGCTCAGTGGATTGAGAGCCAGGCCTAGAGACAGGAGGTCCTAGGTTCAAATCCAGCCTCAGACACTTCCCAGCTGTGTGACCCTGGGCAAGTCACTTGACCCCCATTGCCTACCCTTACCAATCTTCCACCTATAAGTCAATACACAGAAGTAAAGGGTTTAAAATTTAAAAAAAAAAAAAAAAAGAATACACTAGGAGCAAGAGATAGCAGGTACAGACAATTCCTAGAAATCTGGGAGGGAATAGCAAGAGGAAAATAAGACAGTAGCTACAGAGTATAGTAGAATAAAGGACAGATCTTTGTTTTTTAAAAGAATGTACTATTGGGGGGGGGGGGGGGGGGGAAGGGAGCTAGGCAGCTCAGTGGATTGAGAGCCAGGCCCAGAGTCAGAGATCCTGGCCTCAGACACTTCCTAGCTATGTGACCCTGGGAAAGTCACTTAACAGCCTAGCCCTTACCACTCCTCTGCCTTGGAATCAATACATAGTATTCATTCTAAGATGGAAGGGAAGGGTTTTTTTAAAAAAAAAGTACTATGTTCTCCACTCAGCAGAAATAGATAATTTAACATTTATCTAAGGAAAAAAGAATTTCATAAATTTTAGACAGTATTTGTAAAAAAGGTTTAGCTAAAAAAAAAAAAAGTTCCTATAACCAATTCTAGAAACGTTTATTTATTTAAGGGGGAAAAGTCCTAAAATTTTCCAAAATAAAGCAATTAATCATAGGTCCATATATAGAGCTTAAAAGGCTCCCTTTTTAGAGAACATTTAGTTTAAAACCCTCATTTGTGGGGCAGCTAGTTGGCTCAAAGAATTGAGAGCCAGTCCTAGGTTCAAATCTGGCCTCAGATGCTTCCTAGCTGGGTCACCCTTGGCAAGTCACTTAACCCCCATTACCTAGCCCTTACTGCTCTTCTGCCTTGGAACCAATACCCAGTATTCTAAGTATTCTAAGGCAGAAGGTAAGGGTTTGTAAAAAACAAAAAACAAAAACCCCTTCATTTGATGGAGGGGGAACCTGAGACTCAGGCCAGTTAACTACTTGCCCAAACCAGATCATAAAGTTGGTAAGTGAGCACCAGAGGCAGGATTAGTCCAAGTTCTAATTCAGCAATAGGTAACCTTTTGAGCTTGGTATGTCAAAATTCGCCAAAAAAACAAACATAACTCAGGTGGTATGTCACTTCAAGAAAAAACAAACCATAATTTCATGGTATTTATAGTTTAAATAACAAAAATGTATAATTGTATATAACCACATTTAATAAACCAAAATGGGTAAATTAATATAGGCAGAATTGTCATCTATAGTGCACAGTGCTACACTACACTACAGCAAATGTTTCATCCTCAGCATGAGGCTCCATACTTCTCTGTACACAGCCACATGTGGCCACATGTCATCAAAAAGGTTTGCCATCACCATTCTAATTCCACACCCAGAGCTTTTTCTACAGTGCCACACTAACCCCCCCTCCCTCTTACCTTGAAATACCCTGGAGCAAATGATTCGGTATTTTCCAACTAGAAGTAAGAGAAAAGGTTCTTTTCCTCAAGCAATAAGTATTGCTCAAGACTATGTGGGACAGAAGAAAAAATTTAATCTGCTATTTCCCCCTCTATCTAGCAATGCTATTAGTCTTATACCGTTAAGAGTTCCAAGAAAGAGGACAAGGATTATAATATTATATGATATATGTTATCAAAGAAATTAATGGCAGCATTTTTGGCTATAGCAACAAATCAAAAATTAAAGGGGTGCCATAAATTGAGTGTCTAAGGAAATTACTATGTTATGAAAGAAATAGAAAGTGATGATGGATTCAGAGAAACCTGAGAAGACTTGCATGAACTGATACAAAATAAAGTGAGCAGAACCCAGAAAACATTTATACAATGAGCACAATGAATAACAATAATAACAACTATCACATATACAAAACTTCAGTTTACAAAATACTATACAAATGCGAGCTCACTTTACCTCCACAATAGTTCTGGGAGGCAGAGGCTCTTATTATTTCCATTTTCAGCTGAAGAAACTGAGACAAAGTTTAAGTGACTTGGGTCACCCAGCTAGTAAGTACCTAAGGCTGGATTTGAACCCAGAATGATCTTTTTTGTATCAATGAAATCACAAGTCCAGTTCAATATCTCTCTTACTCTCTTTCTTTTAATGTCTACTATCTCTTTTTCTCCAAATTCCTCAATTTTGCAAAGTAGCACATATCTTAAATGTATCTCTTTCAAGCTTTAATATGCCCTATGGAGGAACTTAATGTTTCTTGACTTGAAATTGAATTGGAAATATCATGCAGTCAGTCCTCTTTCAAATCTTCTATAGTCAACAAATAAGATCAGGTATAGGCAATATCAATTCCAAAGGTACTTCAAAATGTAAAACAATTCTCCATCAAATGAGATATTTGTAAAGCACTTAGCATAATGCCTGGCACACAGCAGGTCCTCAAGAAATGACTGTTCCCTTCTTCCCCACCACCTACAAAGAATCCATTTATCTCTTATCCTTTGTAAAATCATACTTACATTTCGATGGAATTGTGTAAAAGACTGGACCATGTAGAATCGGTGCATGTATACAATGGCAGTGTTGATAGTTAGTTGGGAGCTAAGAGATTTAAGTTAAGTCAAAACAGAGATAGGCACAGACCAGAGTTCTCATACAACATATAACAACCTTCTACTTTTCTCAAAGACCACACAAAGTACAAAAATAATCCAGAATGAAAATATAATCTAGGGGGCAGCTGGGTAGCTCAGTGGAGTGAGAGTCCGGCCTAGAGACAGGAGGTCCTAGGTTCAAACCTGGCCTCAGCCACTTCCCAGCTGTGTGACCCTGGGCAAGTCACTTGACCCCCATTGCCCACCCTTACCAATCTTCCACCTATGAGACAATACACAGAAGTTATGGGTTTAAAAAAAACAAAAAACAAAAAATATATATAATCTATCAGTGAAATCACAGGCTCTAAGTGAATTTCTCAAAATGCAACCAGCAGACTATAAAGACTCCCAAGTCTCTTTAAAAGATCAATATTTATAATACCAAAATTTATGCTTTATGCTTGGGTAACTTACTTTTATGTTGATTTTCAAATGTAATTTACTTATTATAAGAGAAAGGGGAAATCATTAATAGATGTGTACAGTCATCCCTCACTATATCACAGTTCACTTATGGCAGCTTCACTATATTACATGTTAAAAAAAATCTAATTCTGTATCGTGGAGTTTTCGCTATATCATGGGATTTTGCGGATGAATACTATACTGTACACAATGGAAATGCAGTATGCCACTACCACTTGCATGAATTCAGCATACTAATGGCTGATGGAATGAAAGGCAACCAACCACAGTGCTGTGTTCTATATCCTGGGTGCTAATTGGCTCAGTGATTATAGCAACAGTCTGTTTGCTCTCCTGTACCCATACATTCAGCATCTCTCCTTGTCCACTTCACATCGATGTCTGATTGCTACGTGTTGTTCTGCTCTATTTTTGTAAAGTTTTCATAAAATGTTAAAATTACATAGGTTTAAGAGTATGGAAAGTATTTAAGAGCATATAACATGTTTATAAGAGTATGGGAAAGGTTAAGAAGTGTGGAAAAGGTTTACAAGAGAGTGGGAGGAGTTTAGAAAGCCTTAAAAATATATATAGATAATGGGGGCAGCTGGGTAGCTCAGTGGAGTGAGAGTCAGGCCTAGAGACAGGAGGTCCTAGGTTCAAACCCGGGCTCAGCCACTTCCCAGCTGTGTGACCCTGGGCAGGTCACTTGACCCCCATTGCCCACCCTTACCACTCTTCCACCTATGAGACAATACACCGAAATACAAGGGTTTAAAAATATATATATATATATATATATATATATATATATGTAAAAAATAAATATAATGCCACTACTTCAAGGATTTTCACCTAGCTTGAAGGCCTCTAGAACGTTAACTCCCAAAATAGGTGAGAGATCACTGTATATAGTACATGATATGCATACTGGCAGAGTGGATACAGAACAAGCCTCCCAGTCAGTCTTCGTTCTGTGACAACAGGCAAGTTACTTTAACTCTTTCTGTGCTCCCAGCAACTCCAAGAGATATTACGTATAACTCTTTAAATTACATAAGAGCTGTTGATCTGCACTGATAGATTCCCTAGGATTTAAATTCTGTGAATCACTGATATAAAAACATTCGTGAGAGATCTCCCAGACCACTAGTACTAAACCTTTCTTTGCTTTTTAACAACAATTTTAACCTAGTTTCAATTATCCACTATAAGGAAATATGTTGCTTCTATGGAGGATATCTAGAAGTGGTCAGGTCAGATGTTTCCCACTACTTTTCTATAACAACTCTATCAAGAAAAAAATACCTCAGAAGTACAGATCCCACAAAAATTTTGAACGGAATCACTTTCAAGTGGGGAAGAGACCAAACACAAAGAAAATCTTCTTTATCTGTTTTTGTAATCTAAAAAGTATCAATATTTTTATGTATTAATTTGATGTTTTCAATCCAACAACAATAGGGCACAAGATTTGGTGACTGATGTGGTTTTCCCCAATTCTGACTAAAACTATGGGCTTGAAAGACTGGCACACTGGGTTACCCCTAGGCAAGTCACTTAATCCCAATTACTTAAGCCCCTGCTGCTCTTCTGTCTTAGAATGGTTAAGACAGAAAGTACTAGTTAAAAAAACAGACTAGCCCAGATTAGGGGTACAGTGAATACACCATCTCAAAATAGCCCTGAGTTCACATCCACCCTTAGACACTTAACCACTAAACCAAGCCTGTGATCCTCTGTACAGTCACTTAACCTCCATGCCTCATTTCCTTATCTATAAAATGAGCAACTAGCTTCAGTTTTCTGTGATGATAAAATGAGACATTTGTATTGAAAACTTTATGACGATGAGGGAAAATTCAACCACAAAGAAAAACTACTCCAAGAATGAAGAAAAATGCAACTTCTAATAATGTGGAATACCAACAGATTGCTAGAAAGCCAAAGTATTTGAGAAAAAAAGGCAAATAAGAGGAAAGCTCTTCCAAGCAACTGCAAGTCTGAGAAAATCACATTCAGTAGCTTATTTCCACAACTGTAGAATGTAGCCAAACGCTCAAAAACTTAACTACTGATCTTATGTTTTCTCTGTCAAATACACAAATAATAATTGCTACTAGCAACTTTATTACTGAATATGAATAATATATATTATCACCGTGCTTTAAACAGCTTAGAATCCACTCTTTTGTAATGAAAACACAGACTCATAGTGCTACCAGTCTCTCCTCTAGTTTTCTATAGCCTTTACTGTGTGTTCCATTCATTTGCAATTATAATGTATTATCCTATACCAGTAGAAAATTTTTCATGTTGAAATGCCTGATATCCTAAACAGTAAATTTCTTGGGATCTTATGTTTTTGCACTTGATAAGGATATTTTGAGCAAAAAAATGTCTCCAAAGATTATCAATTGTTAATCTAGATAACTAAAACATTTCTAGATCTAGCCAAACAGCCATTTTAATCTTCCCCACTAAAACTACATCTTGGAACAAAGACTGTACAGTTATGTAGTTCAACCTTATATGTGAAGCACAAATACTCCCACTTGATAGCAAATTCCTTGAAAGCAGATTCTTTGTTCTTTGTATCCCTACTCTCTTTCCCAAAGCAGTTGTCACAATACTTTGTAGGTACTAATCTGCCCAATGGGAATTCCAAAAACATTTTGATGAATGAATGGCTCTTAACACATATACCACTTCACACCATTAATATCAACATAGTAGGGCCTTCCAAACCCTCCATCAAACATTCTTAACTTTTTTGTGGATCTGTGAGGGATCCCTTTAGCAGACTGACCGACTCTTTTTTTTTTCAGAATGCTTTGAAGAAATTGAAAGAAATGCTAAATTTCAATGAATGATAATAGTTAACAGTTTTTATAGTGCTTTAAGGTTTGCAAAGAGCTTTACAAATAAATATTATCTCATTTTGTCACCACAACAGCCCTGGGATATAGGTGCTACTATTCCCATTTTGAAGTTGAGGAAATCGAGGCAATGATCACTCAGCTATTATCTGAAGCTAGATTTGAAATCAGGCCTCCTTGACTCCAGGAATAAGCACTCACCCACTATTTTTTTTTTTAAACCCTTACCTTCCATCTTAGAATCAATACTGTGTACTGGTTCTAAGGCAGAAGAGTGATAAGAGTTAGGCAATGGGGGTCAAATGACTTGCCCAGGTCACACAGCTAGGAAGTGTCTGAGGCAGATTTGAACCTAGGACCTCCCCTCCCAATCCACTGAGCCAGCTGCCTCCACTATTAGTGGAAAATAAATATCTAATTTTTTTCCCATTCAAATTCACAGACCCTGACCCAGAAATCTATTTCAAGTTTCACATACCCCTTCCCCTGGACCATCCAATCCAAACATAAGTATCATCAGTCTGGGCAAATAGACTGAAAAAGAATTTAGGTTAGGGAACATTGCTTAAATGTTGAGTATGGACTCAAGATCCTCATAAGTAAATTCAACTCAACGAAGCTATAACACTAGCAGGGAATAAATAAAGCATTTTCAAGCCAACAAATATTTTCTAAAATTTTCATCAAGAACTGTCTTGAGTTCGAATTAGGATCAGGAACGCACAATGCCAAAATTAGAGACGGTTAATTTGGGCCATCCCGGTGTTTTTACCACTTGGAGCATAAATTCTGGCCAACCACTATAAGCAATTCCTACCGAACAATACTGTTTCACAACCCGTCCGTGGTTGCAGTTTCCCGGCCTTCCCTTTCGCCAGGTCTTCAACAAAAGGGAGATCAAGTGTTGGAAACCCATTTCTCCCGGCCCTGTGGGGGTAGAAAGGGGCCAGTTCTCCAAGGCTGAGTGTTGGAAGGCCGAACAAAGTTTTTAAAAATCGTCCAAAGTCAGGAAGAGGCTAAGCGACAGGGCCGGAAAGAAACCTGGGTCCGGAGCTGCCCACACTATGCCAAGGAGTAGATGGCTGCTGACTATGGAGCGGGAAACGACTCAGCTTAGCCTCCCACACGGAGACACTGTAAAATCCTATTCCTCCCCACGCAAGCCTCCTGAGTCTATTTGGCGATCCCTAAATCCCAAGAAGGGCCGCTAGGTTCCGCTCCCAGTTTCCACGTCCCTCCATCCCCGCCCGAACCAGGAGTCCGAGGCCCTACGAAGCAAGCCCGAGGCCTAGGCCGCGGCGCGGCATTAAGGATACACGTTGAGACGCTGCCCCATATCTTGAAGGAGATTGGCCGCTTGCTGCCGGCAATAAAGTTCCTTGTCCGGGTCGATGCCGGCGCGACGGGACGGGCTCTTCTCCAGCTGTTCCCGGGTGAAGTACCAGCGCTTGGCCGAAGCCCCCTCCATAGTGCTTCACCCAGGCGGTGGCGGCGGCTGCAGCGGCAAGCACGTCCCGGCGTCAACTGCGCAGCGACGTACATCCGCCGGGCGACGTGTGAGCGCGCAATGACGCACATCCGATCCC
>NC_058134.1:294301764-294357313 GCF_016433145.1 Gracilinanus agilis | reverse complement strand
CCGCAGAGCGCCTTACCTAGATTTCGGACCAGGGCAAGTAACCTCGCGCGGATTGGCTGACCCCCGGAACAGGTCCGTGGGGGGCGGTGTTTAGTGGTCGGGAGTTAGGTGATCCCGCCCCAGGATCCGCTTTCCGCGCGAGAATGGATTTGGGGAGGAGCGACAGTTGTGGCGCGCTCGCGCCATGCCGCGGGAGGGTGGGGTGGAATGGGACGGGGTGGGGGGGGGGGGGTTAAGGTGGAGGCGGTAACTAACGAGCCGGGGGACTGGCTGGAGGATGATTAAATGTTCCTGGTGGTTTTCCACTACAAGTTAGCTGCAGTCCGGAGGCACTGCCGGCCCGGGAAAAGGAAATGCCGGGTACCTCGCCCTTTCCTGGGTGTTTTTGCTAGAAGGTGCATAATGGAAGAGAAGCCGGTCCATTGCTGGGCGGGGCAGGCCAAAGTCTTCACGACCTGCATTATAGAATTGAGGCCAGGAAAGGAGTTTTTGGAATCGTTCGGTACCACTGTTTTTCCGAAGTGTGTCGCTTAGGCATCTACGTAGTGGAATCAGAATTCGAACGTAGGGGCTGGGACTCCACATCCGGGCGCGGTTGGCATATATATGTGCCAAAGGGAAGTGGTAGAGCTAGTATAAGAGTCATGTTCTAAAAACGTGAATCCATCCTGAGAGGGATGAATATTGGAACCAACCCAGTTTTGGATGGGACACATACTCTATCCAATATAGGTGGGGCAAAGGGTAAGGTGATATGCTGTATGTTCTTTTTATACATGCAGATTTATCATGAGAAAATGTGTTCTACCTGATCTGGGAGTGTTTATTTTGCCTTTTTTTTTTTTTTTTTTGGAGGGGAGAGGGGGATAAATTGCAACTGGAAAGACAGACCCAAGGTTTCCCAAATGAGGGAACTGTAAATGGGGGAAATGGAAACACTTAAGGTAGTTTTAAGATTAGAATTAAAAATCTAGTAGGGACTTTAATGATCTTTTTTAGCTCCTGTTCCCTTAATTTTACAGATGAAGAAATAGATACAGGCAAGCAAAATGACTTATTTGAGAATGAAAAAAATCAGGTAGGGTATGCTGAAACCAACCAGAACCTGAACTGATTGTTAAATTTTATACCTTGAAATCAGCAAAACTACAAATGGGGCCTGATTTATTGTTTTATTGATTATCTAGACTTTAGAAAGTGCTGACAAAAATGCAGAATAAAGTAAAAGTGTCATTTAGGTTTCATCCTCCCAATTCCCTCACCCCAGGGCCTCTTGGTTAAACATTTATCTGCATACTCCTAACTACCCATTTATTTTCTCTTCCTTCTCTAGTTTACCCTGTGCAGTTTTCACACATGCTAGAAATGTTGAATCAGGAGTTTAGTCAATGCTTTGTTTATTCACATCCATTCTATTCAGAAAGTTTGGTGTTCTGGTTATTTAAGGAAGACTAACATCTCTGTTGTGAGGGTTTACTGAGTTCTTTTCCGGTCTGTTTTCTTTCTTTGGTATCTACTTGCCACCCAGCTCTCTCCTGTAGCTCTAAGAAACTATCATGCATAGCAGTCACACCCCTGTATACTGTCTACCAATGCTCCAGACTAGGGTGAGGCTAACCAACAGGCCTCAAACCCATGTTTGAGTTACGGGTGAGTTACAGGGGTAGCTACCCCAGTCATATGAAAACTTCTTCCAACAGAAAGATGGATGAACAATTTGTTCCTACAGCCACGAAGGCAACAGAAGCAGACACTGTGAAAAACTTAGAGTTTGGTTAGCCATTGACGAAACGAGGGTCATCCATTGCATGAAACATCAGCAGTCAAAATGACTTTTGTCTTGCCACTAGACTTTAATGGCTCTGGAAAAGAATTTATCAAATCTGCCTCACTTAAATCTAATTTATGCTCAAGTCAAAAGACATCACCAGTATGTCATTTTAGGAAGCAAAGATTTTTGAAAGATGATCCAACTAGGATTAGAATGAACCCCCTAGATAGCTCAAAGAGGGAAGGCAATCCAGTGAAGCCTCTTTGTTTTGTAGATGACACTGAGTCATAGGAAATCCAGTGCTCACTCTTTTCATTATACCTTACTGCTTTATTTTTCTGTAGAGATCAAGGAATTTTTTAAAAATGTTTTTTGATGTCTTACCTTCTGTCTTAGAATTGATATTAAGTGTCAGTTCCAAAGCAAAAAAGTGGTAAGGGTTAAGCATTTGGTATCAAATGACTTGCCCAGGGTCACACAGCTAGGAAGTATCTAAGGTCACATTTGAACCCAGGACCTCTTGATTAGAAGTCTAACTCTCCACTGAGCCTCCTAGCTGCTCCAAGGAATGGGCTTTAAGCAAAATATTTATTATTTAGTTCAATGAGAGAGGTCTCTTCTCCCTCACCTTTAGAAAAGAACTTTAAAACATGTAAAGACCTATGTGATTGGGCAAACAACTATGAGCCTCAGTTTCCTTATCTTCAGAATGAGGTGGTTGGACTAGATGGTTTTTAAGGTCCCTTTCTACCCTTATGATACTATGTCTTTTAGAGCAGAGGTATCATATAACTCCCAACTGTAGCCTGAAACAGATTAAAGTATAATTGGAAAATATTTAACAAAATAATACCCCCCAAAAAGTGATTTTCTAAGTCATGTAGCCTGCAGGAATCCTTATGTGGCCTGGTCTCTATTTAAGTTTGACAACTGTTTTAGAGCATGTGCTCTGAAATTTCAGAGAAATGCAAAAAAGTTAGATATAAATAATCAAATATTTGTTGATTCGATTTGAACTTAATAAAGATGGGAGAAATAGTTGGTAAAGAGATGTCATGGAGGAAAGGAAAACTGTGGTGGTTTAAGCTAAATGAATTTGTAACAGCTCTTATTCATTTTCCTGCTCAGACACCTCCCTACTGGTATACATTATAAAGCCAAATTATTTTGCCCCTCATTCAAGACCTTTAGAGCTTTATCCTCTACTATCATCTTCATAAGCCCATATACTTTAATGTGCTGCCTTTTCCCCATGACTTAAACTTCTCCCCACCTTAAGGTTTATGTTTCTGATTCCCTCTATCCACAGTGCTCCCTCTCCCAAAATCCTTTTTGCTGTCTATTGAAATCTTGCCCAACATTTGAGGCCCAGCTAAAATGCTTAATTTTTCCATTAAGTTTTCCCTAAACCCCATAAATAGAAGTAATTTATATTTTCTTGAAACTCCCATTGCATTTGGTGCCTGACTTCTCATGGCATGCATGAAGCCTTTCCTGATCTCTTTAATGTTAGTGCCTTCACCAAAAGGTTATCTCTAATTTATCCTGTTTGTCTCTTGTTTATACATAATTATTTGCATGTTGTCTCTCTTTGTTAGCATGATGACTAGCAGGTAATGGGTGCTTAATAAATGCTTATTAATTTAAATAGTTATTTAGCAAGAAAGATTTGTTATGCCCTTCTTTCCGAGAATTTATATTCCATAGGAGAAATCTGTATACACAAAAGTACAAATATATGCTGTGAAGATAGGATTAACTTCCCTTTGTCTACTTTTTAATTAATCGGCAGAAGTGAATACACCCCTACTTAACCCTAAAGTAAGGGAAGTCCACAAACTACTTACTATAGGAGTTTACACCTCCAAAAGCAAAGACACCCCTACTTAATACCTAAGTAGGGAAGGTCTGCACAAGTCACTTGTAAAAGTGAGTGACAACTCAGAAGCAACTGACTGCCCCCTGGGCAGTGCTAGGCAAATTTAAAGATTGCAATTGGTCCCCATAAAGTGAAGGAAGGGACAGGAAGTGACGTGGAAAAAGCACTTTAAAAGCCCTGAACTTCCTATCCAAATGCACTTTCTTCTTCGGACTTGACTTTAGAGGAGCTCCAGCTTGGAACCTCAGCTTGGATTCTGACTCTTGGACTGTTTCTGGTAAGACTGCTCTTGGATCTTCCATTTGGACTACAATGTAGGTGAGTGAAAAAGCTGACTCCTTTTCTGGCTTCTGAAGAGATTAGTTTCTGGAGAAGCATCCTCGTCTTAGGGAGGCCACATGGTTATTCACCACCAGGTCCTCTAGCAAAACAGCCCTCCAGTGGAGGGCTAATTAGCCCAGCCTGAGTTGAGCCAGGCACCAGAGAAACATTAGGGTGATAAGCTAGACTGCTTACTCTACCCTCTTTCACATTTCTCTACTTTACTCTTTCTATTTTGTAAATAAAGCTGCTAAATAAAAACTCATTTTGACTTGAGTTATAATATCAGCGACCATATTTTCTTATATTTAGTTCGACCATAAATTTTAATCCCTACAATACAAAGTAAATAGAAGAGCAGCTGGGTAGCTCAGTCTGGTGGGGCCTCTGACACTTCCCAGCTGTGTGACCCTGGGCAAGTCACTTGACCTCCATTGCCCACCCTTACCACTCTTCCACCAAGGAGCCAATACACAGAAGTTAAAGGTTTAAAACAAACAAACAAACAAAAAGTAAATAGAAGGTGATTTGTGGGAAGAAACACTATTAGCCGGAAGCATCAGAAGAGATTTGATGTGGTATTCGAGCTGCACAATACAGACATATAGGGATTCCAAGAAGCAGAGAGAGAGTGCATACCAGGCATGGGGAACATCCTGCACAACATAGGAAATGGAGATCAAATGTCATGTAAGTTAAAAAGCAAGACTAGTTTGGCTTGCTGAGCATTTATTAAGTGTCTCCTATGTGCCAACTACTGGGGATACAAATGGAAAACAAAGACACTTTTCCCGAGAAGCTCATTTTCTAATTGAGTAGTCTGGCATATAATATAGAGATTAACTTAAGGGCAAATGGAAAGGCCCAGAAGGCCTTAGGGCAAAATAATAGGCTAGAAAAGGTCCAGGTACATTATTGAGTCATGTCGACATGGAATCTAGAAACCCCAAACTTGTGGCCTAGTGAGATCTGATGAACCCCAAGTTTTAGAAATAGCTTGTAGGTTGGAGACCCCAAGCTTGTGCGTGTTCCCTGTTCCCCTGGGAATCCACCCTGAAGGGAATCTCAGGCTAGCAGTTGCAGACTGAATAATGGACCCTAGGGTAAATGCTAAATACCCTTTTGTCTTAGGTAGTCTTCCCCATAGTATCAGAGACCCTGTCCCTGGAAGACACACCAGGGCTGCAACCATCATTTAGTATCCATTGTGTAAGCAGCCCCTTCCCCTACACCCTAGCCTCTAGCTATGATTCCTTTCCCAAGCTTGATTGTAAATCCCATCCTTACCAGTATAATGTCAATCATCTTCCCCAGCCCCTGGATCTTCCCAAATGGTATATAAGTTTCCCAGTTTCCTTTGTTCCTTGGAGTCATCATCTAGAGCGGTGTCACTCCCAGGGGGATCAGGGAGCAGAGCGAAGCATTGTTCATTTCTTAGACTCTGCACAAGGTGCATCTCTGCATAAGAGGCCAGGTAGCCCTCATCCCCCTTTCCCTTGATTAAAGAGTGATTTTATGACTATTTAATAGTTCTGCATTTTTTTCTAAGTTAACAAACATAAATATAGTTCTAGGAGGTTTAGGAAAGGAGCTGGAAGTTGTCCAACATCTTACTAGAAAGATTCCAATAGTTAAGTTGCTATGAGTAACTATCTACTGTGTAGGTCATAGGGCCCGGATGGTTTTGGACAACTACCATTGGAAGAAGAGTTGAAGGTTTAAGTGGAACTGGGATTCTGGATTCCCTTCAGGAGTGGTGGAGATAGGGCTGGGGGTCAGTGTTTAGCCAAGTGGAGGAGATAAGGAAAGGAACATGACTGAATTATATGAAAGGAAATAACATGTATTAATCTTAGACAGGCAAATCAGAAGGTCTATAAATGCTAAACAGAAGTTTATATTTGATCATAAAGGCAATGGAAAGTCATTAGAACTATGGAGTGACATGGCCAGACTTACTTTAAGAATATTACTTTGGAAGTTGTGTAGAGAATAGATGGGTAAAGGAAGAGATTTAAGGAAATCTTAAGACCAACAAGAAAGCTATATTGCAGTGGGTGAGAAGAGGTGAGGGTCTGAACTAAGATAATGGCCATGTGAACAGAGAAGGGAATGGATGCCAGAAATGAAATGGTAGAATCAACAAGACTTGGCAACTGAATGGATATGGGTGTGTGGGTGAGGGAAAGTGAGGAAATTGAAGATCAGTGAATCAATAAATATTTATCAAGTGCCTATTTTGGGCTAGGCATAGTGCTAAGAGGAAGGAGGTTGCAAATCTGGGTGAATGAAAGATAGTGGTAACCTTGAGAGAAATAGGGACTTTGGGAAGAGGGCTGGATTTTAGGGAAATGAGAATGAATTCTCTTATGAACATATTGAATTTCAGATGCAAATAGAATAACCATTTAGAAATAATAGTTGCTGATGCTGGACTGAAGCTCAAGTGAGAGAAATAAATACCTGAGAATCATCTGTAGAGAGATAATATTGAACCCATAGATGCCATTGAGGTCACTGAGAGTATACAGAAGAAATGAGATCCAGACCAAGCCTTAACTCATTTGGGAGTCAAGCATCAAAATGATCCAGCAAAGAAGCAAGTGAATACCACAGTACCATTGGAAACCTAGAAAGTAGAGTATTTTGTTGTCAGTAAAGAAAAGAGGATTTAGAAGAAGCCCTGGGACAGTGATGGCAAACCTTTTAGAGACCAAGTGCTCAAAACTGCAACCTTCATGCCCCATGTGAGCCCCATGCTTTACCCAAGATAGGGGAGGGAGGAAGCATTCCTATTGGGCTTCTGGGCAGAGGAGTGGGTGATGTGAGAAATGTCCTCAGGTACACCAGGAGAGGGGAGGAGGGAGTGGTCCCCTCCAGCATACATGCCATAGGTTCCCCAACACAGCCCTAGGATTTGGCATATTTATATTTATATTTGTGTGTGTGTGTTGTATTCTCTCCCAAACTAAACTGAGCTATTACATGAGGACATCCCCCAAAATATCTAGTACAATAGCTTATCTACAATAAATGTTTGTTGAATAAATGAGAAAGTTGAGGGCTAACTCACAGCAACATTATTATGTGAGTAGTGAAAGTATCATCACTCATTTTACTGGTGATGAAGCCTGAGGTTCAGGGAAGTTGAGACTTATACAAAGTCTAACCATCTCTAGCATTATTAGAGCCCAGTTCTTCCAGTTGAGGATAGGTGAATTTTCAGGTTCTTGGAGTTTTTGTGGGTAAAAAGTGTCATAAAATAACACAATAGGGATCTGCCTATATTGACAAAACCTTTGCCCTAAGCCATACCATAGAGCTGACCTTAAATACCTGCTGAATTTCTCTCTTTACTTTGTATTCTAGCCAAGACAATCTGTTCTTCCAGCACAGGCTTTTTGCCTTGAACATTACTATTCCATTTCTCCTCTATATATCTGCTGCCTTTTCTTTACCACTAATGTTTACAGCCTCCTTTAAAAGCAAATGAAAACATAATTTTATAGGAATTCTCCTAGACTGTACTCTACCTAGACTACTGCATTTTTGTCTTTTTGTACTTGTTGACATATCAATTAATAATTGCTCTCCCAAATTATGTGTCTTTTTGCCACATTGGAATCATAAACTCCCAGAAGACAGAAAATAGAACTAATAATTCTTTTATATCTTTCTCAAGGTAAAATTCTTCATTCAGTGGATACTCGGACTCTTATTTGATTAATTATGTGGAAAGAATTGAATTTACTGAAGTTTTTGAGAGGAAATTATTTTAAATTAAACTAAAAAGGAATGGGATAAGAACTGAGGATAAACAGCTATTATTAATAATTCCTAATAACAATGCTTCACTGGTGCTGTGGAAGGAATTCCATGAATTGTGATATGGAAATTTTTCAGAGTATTTTTCAAGTTGGAAAGGCTTTGAGTTCACACCCAACAGACCATGTCCAACCAGCCAGTGATCTGTGAAATAGACAAAAATACCCCAAAAGTCCTCAGCCCATTTGACTCCCTTATACTTCCTGTCCACTCATACAGCCACACCCCAGTTCAGGTCCTCTGTCATCTTTTGCCCAAACTATTGCGACAGCCTCCCAGTTGGTCTTCCTGCCTCAAGAATTTCCCTATTCCAATCCATTCTCTATTCAGCTACCAAGGTGATTTAAAAAAAAAAAAAAAAGGATAGGTCTATTATGATCATGTCATTTCCTTCTCTCCTCCCTAAACCTCCCCCTCCCCCAACCCTTGCCCACTACTTAAAGAGTTCCAGCGTTTGTCTGTTTGCCTGCAAGGTCAGATATAACCTTTGCTTTTTGGCATTTAAAGCATAACTTCATAACCAACTCTATCTTTCTAGTTCTTCTTATATCGCCCTACTTGCCATTCCTCTAAGGCAGGGGTCTGCAACCTTTTTGGCCGTGAGAGCCATAAATGCCTGCTGAAGGAGGAGGATGGAGGCAGAAGGTGCTGGAATATGGGTCAGGGGCTGAAGGGCCTCCTGGGGCACATCCTGGGGCTCTGCCGGGACTTGCAAGTCGGGAGGTGGAGCCAGATATGGCTCGAGAGCCGTACATTGCCGACCCCTGCTCTAAGGTATGCTCTATCTCCTGTCTCATTGCATTTTCACTGACTGTTCCCCATGCTTGGGATACTCTGCCCTCTCACCTCAACCCCTTAGTCTCCTTGGCTTCCTTTAAAACTTACTTCAAGATTTCAGGTTCCAGAGCAGAGAAGAACTAGGGAAGCTCAAAACCATCATAAGAATCCTCTCCAACCAATCTTAAAATAACACCACAAAATGAATACAGGAGTGAAAGAACCAACAAGAAGATACAATGAAACAACTTTCATGAAGAGAACAATTTGAAAGGTAGACAGAGAACATCTGGGGCCCTGGGGTGAGAGGGGAGCACAGCCAACATGAGGCTACAGCAAAGAGTAAGGATCAAGCCAACAGCAACACCCCTACCCACCCCCCTACCCCCCAATCAACAGTTAGGTACTGAACCTGGGCCCAAGACAACAACCAGACCCTGAGACCCTGCCTGGACATAGCAGTCCAACCCAATGCACACTCCTTAAAATTATAAGCAAATCTGTAGTGAGGTCCAGAATTCCATCCCAGGGCAGCCTGATCTGTATGGGCTCACAGCAAGGCCAGGAGTCCCCACCCATGCAGGGTAGTGGTGAGGAGGTAGATCCCAGTTTGAGGCAGTTTGTTGACCCAGAGCTGGGCCCTCTATCCCAACCCTGGCCGGGGCAGTCCCCAGGGAACTGACTTGAAAGAGCCTGGCTGACCTTCACCAAACCTCAAGGCAGAGCCCCAGTGTGCTATGTGCCTGACCTGATCAAGCCCAGAGTGAGACCAAAACCAAAGCCCAAGCCTGAGGCTAGAATTTGAGTTATCAGCAGTCTTGGGGTAATTGAATCAGTAATGGGAGATGGCTGTCAGAGCTCCCAGCCCACAGGCCACCATACTATCTTGGAAGAAGATGAAACTTGCAAAAAGCCAGAAATAAAACTAAGGATACATCAAGAAAAGACTGGAGTTTCTAAGAGAGTGCCCTAACCTGGAGAACAGAGTCTACCTTTAAAAAGGGGAAATGAGCAAACATAAAAAACAAAAACAAAAAAAAACTAACCATAGAAAATTTTTATGGTGACAAAGAGCAAGGCACAGACACAGATGGGACAGCAAAAGCAAAGTAAACATACACAAAGTCCAAAAGAAAAAGATGAATTGGATTCAGATTCTGGAAGAAGTCAAAAAGGATTTCAAAAATCAATTATGAAAGTGAAGGGGGAAGTAAAAGCATGAATTATGTACCCATGTTAACTTTTCTAAAAAATAAATATTAATAAATGTTTAAAAAATCAATTATATAGGGCAGAGGAAAAATGGGGAAGAAAAATGAAAATGCAGGAAGAAATGGGCCAAATGAAAAAGGAGGCTCAAAAGCTGACAGAGAAAAATCATTTCTTGAAAATTAGAAAGGGGGGAAGGGCAGCTGGGTGGCTCAGTGGACTGAGAGCCAGACCCAGAGACAGGAGGTCCTGTGTTCAAATCTGGCCTCAGACACTTCCCAGCTGTGTGACCCTGGGCAAGTCACTTAACTCCCATTGCCTAACCCTTACCCCTCTTTTGCCTTGGAACCAATACACAGTATTGATTCTAAGATGAAAGGTAAGGGTTTTTAAAAAATAAAATAAAAATTAGAATTGGGCACCTACAAGCCAATGACTTCATGAGATATCAAGAATCAATAAAAAAAAATCAAAAGAATGAAAAAAAAAAAAGACATGAAATATCTCATTGAAAAAAACAACCAACCTGGAAAATAGATTCAGGAGAGACAATTTCAGAATTATTGGTCTACCTGAAAGCCATGATAAAAAAAAAAAAAAGCAAAGACATCAAAATACAAGAAATTATCAAAGAAAATTGCCCAGATATTCTTGAACAAGACAGCAAATTGGAAGAATCCATAGATCACCTCCAGAAACAAATCCTCAAATGACAACTCCAGGAATATAATTGCTAAATTCAAGAGTCCTCAAGCCAAGAAAATACTGCAAGCAGCCAGAAAGAAACAATATCATGGAGCTACAATCAGGATCACACAGGACTTAGCAGCCTCCACATTGGCTGCTAATAAAGGATTGAAAATCATGGAATATGATATTCTGAAAGGTGAAAGATCTAGGTTTACAACCCAGAGTCACCTATCCAGCAAAATTGAATATATTCTTTCAGAGGAAAAAAATAATTCAATAAAATAGATATCCAAACATTCCTGATGAAGAGACAATTTGAAGTCCAAACACAAGGCCCAGGAGAAGCCTAAAAAAGTAAATAAGAAATAAAGATGTAAGGGACTCAATAAGGTCAAACTGTATATATTCCTACATGGAAAGAGGATATTTGTAATTTAATTCTTAAAAATTCTTATTAGTGGAGGCAGCTAGGTAGCTCAGTGGATTGAGAGTCAGGCCCAGAGAAGGGAGATCCTAGGTTCAAATCTGGCCTCACTTTCCAGTTGTGTGACCCTGGGCAAGTCACTTAACCTCCTTGCCTAGCCCTTACCCCTCTTTTGCCTTGGAACCAATACACAGTATTGATTCTAAGATGGAAGGTAAGGGTTTAAAAAAAATTGTAGTAGTAGTAGAGCAGTTAGAAGGAGTATACTTAGAGGGTGGGAAAGTAAGCTGATTAGGATGATATGACATGAAAAAAGAAAACTGATGGGTAAAAAAAGAGAATTGCACTGAGAAAAATTGGAAGGGAGAAATGGAATAGGGTAAATTACCTAACCTAAAGAGGTATAAAAAACTTTTATAGAGGAGGGGAGGATGAAGGTGGTGATGGTAGTGCTTAAACTTAACTCTCATTGTAATTGGCTTAGAGAGGGACTAACCATACTCATTAGGGCATAGAATCCTATCTTACCCTATAGAAAAGTAGGAGGGGAGTGGTAATAGAAAGGAGAGGAGAGTGAAGGGTGGGGTGATAAAAAGCAAAACACTGGTGAAGAACAGAGTGAAAGGAAAAAGCAGTATTAAAAGGAGAAAATAAGATGGAGGGGGAATACACAGTTGGTAATCATAACTGTGAACATGAATGGAATGAATTCACCCATAAAATGGAAGTGGATAGCAGAGTGGATTAAAGACCAGAATCCTACTATATGTTGTTTACAAGAAATACATTTGAGGCAGAGTGACACAGAGTAAAGGTAAGGGCCTGGAGTAGAATTTACTGTGCATCATCTAACGTAAAAAAAGTAGGAGTGGGAACAGCTCAGTGGGTTAAGCCAGGCCTAGAGACAGGAGTTCCTAGGTTCAAATCTGGCCTCAGACACTTCCTAGTTGTGTGATGATTCTGGGCAAATCACTTGACCCTAGTGATCGCCTAGCCCTTACCATTCTTCTGCCTTAGATCCAATACTCTGTATTGATTCTAAAAATATATTGCCAACAAAGTCCAGCAGCAAGAATTAGAAAGAGAAATTCCATTAAAAATCACTCTAGGGGGCAGCTGGGTAGCTCAGTAGATTGAGAACCAGGCCTAGAGACAGGAGGTCCTACGTTCAAACCTGGCCTCAGACACTTCCCAGCTGTGTGACCCTGGGCAAGTCACTTGACCCCCATTGCCTACCCTTACCACTCTTCTGCCTTGGAGCCAATACACAGTATTGACTCCAAGACAGAAAGTAAGGGTTTAAAAAAAAATCACCCTAAACAATATAAAATACCTGGGAATCTACTTGCCAAACCAAACACAGGAATTATATAACCCAATTACAAAATACCCTTCAAACAAATAAAGTTAGATCTAAACAATTTGAAAAGTATGTATGTATATATATATATATGTATATATATATATATATTAAACCCTTATCTTCTATCTTGCAATCAATACTGTGTATTGGCTCCAAGGCAGAAGAGTGGTAAGGGTAGGCAATGGGGGTCAAATGACTTGCCCAGGGTCACACAGCTAAGAAGTGTCTGAGGCCACATTTGAAGCCCAGACCTCCTGTCTCTAGGTCTGGCTCTCAATTCACTGAGGCACCCAGCTGCCCCCAAATTTGAAAAATACTAATTGCTCATGGGTAGGTCAAGCTAACGTAATAAAAACTAATAAAAAAAAATGTGAAGGAAGGTAGCCTAGCAGTACTAGATCTCAAAGTGTATAAGCAGCAATCATCAAAACAATCTGGTACTGATTAAGGAATAGAATGGTAGATCAATGGAGTAGATTAGATACACAATATACAGAGGTAAATGATCTTAGCCACCTAGTGTTTGATAAACCCAAAGATCCCAGCTCTTGGAATATCAATTCACTTTTAAACAAAAACTGCTGGGAAAATTGGCAAACAGAATGGCAGAAACTAGATAGGGATCAATATCTTACACCCTATACCAGCACTGGCAAATCTTTTGGAGATTGTGTGCCCAAACTGCACCTTTAAGCTGCCTATGAGCCCCCTATATTACCCCAAAGAGTGGAGGGAGGAAATGCTCACACTGGGTGGAGAAGTGGGGCATGCAAAAAATGTCCTCAGACACAGTAGAAAGGAGGAACAGAGCAACCCCTTCTGGTAAACCAGAGCAAGCATGCCACATCTTTGCTAACATGGCCAATATACGGTCAAAATGGATATATGATTTAGATATAAAGAGTGATACCATAACTAAATTAGGGGAAACACAGAATAGTTTACCTGGAAGATGTTTGGAGAAGGGAAGGATTTATGACCGAACAAGAGATAGAGAGTATTATAAGATGTAAAATAAATAATTTTGACTATATTAAATTAAAATAGCTTTTGTACAAAAAAACTAACCTAACCAAGATTAGAAGAGAAACAATAAATTTTTTTATAATAAATGTCACTGATAAAGGTTTAAATTCTCAAATTTATAAGAATACAAGCCATTCCCCAATTGACAAATGGTCAAAGGATATGAACAATTTTCATATGTAATCAAAGTTATCAATAAGCATGTGAAAAAATGTTCTAAATCATTCTTGATTGGCCAATATGATAGTAAAGGAAAGTGGTAAATGTTGGAGGAATGTGGCAAAATTGGTACACTAATGCATTGTTGGTGGAGTTGTGAACTAATCCATCCATTCCGGAGGACAATTTGGAACTGTACCCAGAGGGCTATAAAACTGTGTATACCTTTGGATCCTGTAATGCCACTACTAGATCTGTATCCCAAAGAGATAATAAAAAAGGGGAAAGGACCCACTTATACAAAGATATTTATAGCTGCTCTCTTTGTGGTGACAAAGAATTGGAAATTGAGATGTTCATCAATTGGGGAATGGCTGAACAAACTGTGGTATATGTTGGTGATGGAATACTATTGTGCCCTACAAAATGATAAACAAGATGATTTCAGAAAAAGCTGGAAAGATATGTGGGAATTGATGTAGAGCAATATAAGCAGAATGTAAATGTACATTGTACACAAAAACAGCAATATTGGATGATGAATATCTGTGAAAACTTGGCTACTCTCAGCAAAGCAATGAGCTATGTGATCTAAGACCTTTTGAGCTTGGTGTGTCAAAATTCACCAAAAATAATGAACATAACTTGGGTGGTGTGTCACTTGGAGAAAAAAAACATAATTTTGTGATATTTGTAGTTTAAATAACAAGAATATATAATTATAATATATAACTGTATTTAATAAACCAAAATAGGTATATTAATATAGGTAGAATTGTCATTTATAGTGCACAGAGTGTCTACACACACTACAGCAAATGTTTCATCCTCATCATGTGGCCCCATACTTCTCTGTATGTGGCCACATGCAGCCATGTGTCATTGAAAATGGCTACGCGTGTCAGAGCTGACATCACTGATCTAAGACAATCTCTAAAGACTTATGATGGGAAATGCTATCCTATTCCAAAGAAAGAACTGTTGGAGCTGTCTTTCACATCAGTGTATTTTGGGTTTTATTTTGGGGTTTTGATTATGTATGACTTTGCTCTTACAACAATGACGAATATGGAAATGTGTTTTGCATGACAAAAAAAAATTGGAAAAAAAAGACTTCATTCAAGTTCCATCTTCTTTCTATTAGTGCTTTCTCCTCCAAGATTACCTTACTTTCATTCTGTGTATCTTCTGTGAACCTGGTTATTTAGATGTTATGTCTCATATTAGAATGTACATTTCTTGAAGGAAAAAATTGTTTACCTTTCTTTGCATAACCAATGCTCAGCACAGTATTTGGTTGGTAAAATTTGTTGACTGACTTCCTCAGTGATGACATTGGAATTGTAGGACAGAGTTCAAAAGATGCTAAGACTCACAGCTTTAGACTACCAACAGCAATTTTACTTTTGCTATTGTAAATGTGGAATCTTTATTTGACCACAGAAACTCTGCTATAATCTTCAGTCATTTATCTACCAATGTTTGGTTGCAGTTAACAAGGTTGAAACAGGCAAGAAATCCAGGGTTTGTTACCTACATCAATAACAAAAACATTTGAAAACCTGGTGGCAAAATTTTTCCCATTGGCACACTTTCTATGGACCATACTGAAGAAGCCTGAATGATTCCCCCTATTGGTCATTATACCAGTTTGATCCACATTAGTTCTACCAATCATCATACACAGGATACTAGTATTGAACTTGATGAAACTGTTGAATTTGCCAGTCTCCAAATCAAATTAAATCATGTCATTCATCTTGGTGAGAGGATCTGGCTATAGGACAGCTGGAAGAAAATGCCTTTTGTACTTTCAAAGGACTTTCTTACTTTGCCCCTTTGCTGAGATGTGGTAAATAGTAAAGTGACTCTTCATGTTGAGAACCCTGTTTGATGAAACCCTAAACTGACCCTTGTCTCCCTGATTAGAAACTTCAAGAAACACCCTGACTGACCCTTGTCCCAGGTCAATAAACCCTTAAGCACTCCTTGGTCATTTTAGATAGGATTAGCTGATATAATAAAATCTTAAGTATCCTTTTTATCTTGGTTTCTCCTTTTATACAACAATGTATACCCCAGGTACCCTAGCCTCTGGCTAGTGTGTCTAGGCCTCTCCCAATCAGGTTGACTATGGTTAGTGCATCATTCCCAAGGCTACAGCAGGGCCTGTGCCAGTGATGGTAGTCCCATGGCATACGTGCCCAAAAAGGGCATGCAGAGACCTCTCTGTTGGCACACCTCCAGTTATCTGCCAGAGTTAATTGCTAGAAAGCCAGAATGGCTCTTCCCCTCCTCCTCTCCATGCACCTGAGGACATTCCTCACATCCTCCATCCCTCTGCCCATCAGCCAATGGGAGTGCTTTCTCTCTTCCCTGTCTGGGGTAAGGGGTGGGGGCAGGAGTGTAGGAGGGGGTCAGGGCTTGGCACTTGGCTTAGGGGGGGAATGAGGGGGTCCTGGCACTCTGTCTCTAAAAGGTATGCCATCACTGGCCTATGCCCTTTCCCACTCTCAAAATTTATATGAGCACATTGCATTCTTTAGTTCATTGGAAATCCCAGGACTGAGGTCTATGCATCTTCCCAGATTAATCTTCCTATCTTAATTAAAGACCATTATTACAACTACTCTGGCAGTTCTGTGTTTCTTCAGGTTGACAGTGTCATACACCAAACAGAAATGTCTGCCTGTCTTTGCAATGTAAGTGGCATTTTTTTAAAAAACCCTTACCTTCTATCTTAGAATCAATACTGTATATTGGTTCCAAGGCAGAAGAGTGGTAAAGGCTAGGCAAGGAGGTTAAGTGACTTGCCCAGGGTCGCACAGCTAGAAAGTGTCTGAGGCCAGATTTAAACCCAGGACCTCCCATCTCTAGGCCTGGCTCTCAATCCTTTGAGCCACCCAGCTGCCCCCTTGTAAGTGGCATTCTTAAAACTAGCAGGAAAGGGCCTTTCAGACTGCCATCAGTCTTGAAATGCTGCAAGCAAATCTTAACCTTTCTTATTAAGACATACTTGAGTCAGTTTTAGAAGAAATAATGATTCATTAGTTTGAGCGGCCTGTGGATGCTTTAGGAGCAGACATTTTAGTACACCCAACATTCTAGTGCAGGGGGAAAGCATTAATTTAGCTATTTCTTGGGACCACAAGCCATGGGAGAAAAGGAAGAATCTTTTGACCAATTAGTAGATGCACAACTGAAGGAACTACATCCATAATGATATTTTCAGGAGGCCCTAGCTAAATGGAAGGAGAGCTAAGTTTTTCCCTACAGAAGTATAAAAAAAGAAAATTGGATTACATTGGGCACCCAAGGGCAACAATAGTAACTCACATTTTTATAGCACCTTTGATATTTATAAAGTTCCACAACAATTCTATGAGGTAGCAAAAGTATTACTAACCCCATTTTATAGATGAGGAAACTAAGGTTCAGAGAAGTTAGATTGCTTGCTCTAAGTCATTTGGTTAGAGTCAAAACCAAGATTCTAATTTAGGTGTGAATTGAAGGGGAAAGCTTTTGCCACCATACTCTGCTTAATTTAAAAAGTATCAGATTCTTGCACATGGAATCAGTTTAGTAATCCCTTAGTAATTTCTTCAAAAAGATATACCCTGGGTCCTTTAATAGAGGGATGATAATGCTTAAAGGCTGGGCATTACTTGAAAGCACTGTTAGCTAAAGAAAGTTTTGTTTTGTTTTTTAAAGGTCAGAAAGAATAAAATTGCTAGGGCAGCCTGAGCTAAAATTATGAAGTAAACATTTTTAAATTTGGTGATCCCAGCCCTTCTTTCAACACAATCTATGGCAAGGACAGAAACCGTCTTATCCACACTGGAACTCTCCTCCTCCTCATTCTCTTATCTCTTCTCCCTCTCCCCTATTGCTACCAAACCTCCACCCCCACAGCACCAACTTCCAAGCTTTCCAGTTTCTCTTTTCTGTGTTGTCTTTCCTCATTAGAATTTAAGCTTGTTGAGAGAAGGAATTGTCTTGTTTGAATTTGCATGTAGTAAAGGCTTGATCTGTTTGGTAAACTTTTCCTCCTTAATGCTCCCAAAGCAGACCCTGTTGTTATTAAGTGTTAATTGATTCACACAGAGGTTAAATACTTTCCCTTGACAGACCACAGCAGTCTGAAAAAAGGATTTTCTACTTTTATCACCTCCATTTCAGAATCAATCAACTTAAAAAAAAAACCAAAAAACTTACCATCTATCTTAGAATTATTACTAACTAATATTCAATTGGGGTTAAGTGACTTGCCCAGGGTTCCATAGCTAGGGAGTATCTACTGCCATTTTAAAATCCAGAACCTCCTGTCTCCAAACCTGGCTCTCTATCCATTGAGCCACATAATTACTTCAGAATCAATCAACTTTGAAATTTAGATGGTTCAAAAATTCAGATGCATCTCAAGTGCCACCTCTTTCCAGATGCTTTTTCTCATCACCTCAGTTGAAAGTAATTCATAGCTTTACTAACTTCTTAACACTTAGTAGCTCTCCTGTAGCACTTGTCCACATTGATATTAATAGTGGCTTCTTCATAACAGGTATTGATAGTAGTACCTGTCCCAAGGGACAAATACCTTTTAATGAGAAAATATCCAAAGGCAATCAATCACTAAACTTTAATTAAGTACTCATTATGTGCTAGACACTGTGCTAAGAACAAAAAGAGGCAAAAGACAGCCCTCAAAAAGTTTACAATCTAAGGAAACTCTAAAGGAAGGAATCTCTTATGTGGAATTTTTAATTTTAGGCAGCTAGAGAGGAAAGTACGACCCTCCTAGGGCTTTTTGCAGTTCCAATATCTCTCCTACCTATTGATGAGGCCAGAACTGTCCCTAATCTTCCCATGGCTTTAAGATTTTATCCCATTTTTTAAAACTCGGAACACTTTTGGATGTCCCATAGTACTTTGTACTCATTTTTTACAGACTTAGTCTAGCCTACTTTTTATTATATTATTTATGAATCTCTCTTTTGAGTTTATAAACTCTTTGAAAGAAAGCTTGTTTTGTAGAGTGTTTCATACCTAGTTGATGTTCAGTTGCTTTAATATTTCAAAGATCTGTAATACCTTTTCTGTGTGTGTATTCCCTCCACTCCCAATCATGATCTTTATAATCTTCAAGGTTGGTATAGTTTAAAAAAAATTATTATTATTTAGTCACTCTGGCAATGAATCTCTTCTGGTTTGACTATTGTCAAGATGGAATTAGCTCTCCCTTATTTATTCTTTAGACTTTGGCCACTAAGAATGTGTACACCCCACCCCACTTAGGATTGAGTGGTGAGGGGGGAGGTCTGTGATCCACTTGTGCTGGTGAGTGACAAATCAGAAAGAACCGACTGCCCCCTGGGCAGTCCAAAGCGAGGTTGAGGCTGCCATTTGTCCAGGTAGAACTGGAGAATGGACACAGGAAGTGATGCAAAGAACTATCTTTTAAATATGATGGTAACTTCCTGTGAGGGGGATTTTGCCCTTTGAACTTGTCCTTGGAGGAGCTCCGTTTGAGACCTCAGACTGCTTCCTTTTGAATTGTCACGTGGGCGAGTGAAAGGCTGACTCCCTTTCCTTGGTTTTTCTGGAGGCACTAGCCTCCGAAGAGGCCTTGTGGCTACAAGCCTTGTTTAATTAACCTCTGTGCCCCCCTTTGCTAGAGCCTTTGAAGCCCTGCCTGGTTTGGACCTTCGGACCAAGCCGGAGTAACTCTCTCTCTCTCTCTCTCTCTCTCTCTCTCTCTCTCTCTCTCTCTCTCTCTCTCAATTTCCCTACTTTTACTCTTCCTATTTGTAAATAAACTACCATGAAAGTCATCCTGACTTGGGTCTTTAATTTGGAAATTGTGTAATCAATTCCTGGTGATCAAAACTCTTAAATATTCAGTCCAACCATAATTTTTACTTCTTACACTATCTTGTTCTTAGACATAATGTCCATCCTGGGATTGGCAACTTAATGTATGTAAAGCACTAATTCATTGGATCCCTCCTAAAAAACCAATGGGGTAGATATTACTAATAAGGAAACCAAAGTTTAGAGGGATTAAGTGATATGCCTATAGTCACACAGCTAGTAAATATCAGGTGAAAGATCTGAACCCCAGGTTTACCTGACCCTAGGTCCAAAACTGTAACCACCACACCATGTTGCCTCTCAAGATCATGTTTCTAAGATTACCTTTCAGTTCCCTTCCACCTGTAAATTGAACAAATCTATAATATCTTCTTTGTATTCTCCATACTGCAGTCTAATAAATTAAAGGAGGATGAAAGGGACCAATATCAATAACAAATAGTGTAGAGTAGCATTTTGAGGGCTCTGAGGGAAAAGGTATAAACATATAATTCCCCTTTTCTTCAGGCCTGTTTACTGAGCCTCAACAATGATCCTGAAAGCCTATCCTCATTAGCAGGATTGGTCATCACCAGGCCATCACCATAGTAACCAAAAACAGAGCTCAGAACTTCAAAGTTAGCTATACCACATCCAGTGAGGGAAGAGCTGGGATGGCATTCTTTGGCATAACTCTGTTGGGTTATCAGAATCCTTTTCTGAGCAAAAAGAAAGTGTGGGTGAAGGGAGAAGGAGAAGGGACAGGTAAGAGGAAAGCAGACAGGGTGATAAGAAAGGGAGGGACAAAAAGGAACCAATGGGCCAGCAAAAAAATGTCAGGCCTAATGGTTGCCAGATCTGGTTTTCCTACTCAGTGGGAAAATATTGCCCACTAGTACTCAGGCCTACAGCCTGGTATGTGGTATGTTGGCCATATTAGAAGATGGTTGACATCATTTGAAAACAACATTTGATGCTGATCTTTCCTTGCCCAGCCAAGAACATGGCTACTACTATAGTAAAAATGGCAAAACCATTGGGCTTAAAAGTCAGAAGATGAAATCAGGAAGAGGCTCCATCACTTACTAGCTGCCTCCTGAATTCTCTGAGCCTCAGTTTTGTCAACTTCAAATTCTGAATGTTACCTCACCAGAAGCTTTTATGAAACTTGAAGCCTTTAGAAATATGAACCATTTTTAGTATAACCATCTCATTTATAACTCCTGCCTCTTAATGGGATGAGTGAATGAAATCCTTTGATAAATCAATCCCTCTAGTCTAATACCTTCTCCTCGGGACTGTAACGGTTGAGAGTAGGAGCTTCTAGTTTGGAAAAAAACTTGCTTGATCTTCAAGTACAACAAATCCCTGGATTATGTCTAAGGGAATGAGCTATCAGTATAGCTGGCCAATATTACTTGATTCTCAGGATATTTAAAATGTATTCACTTTATACTGCTCAAGTCCTAGAAAGAGAGACTTAGATTCTCCCATTGGACAATGTTCTCAGAGAGGGAGCAAATCTATAGATTTCCCCAAGGACCAGACTCTCACTTTACCATCTGAGAGAATGGGCAGGAAAGAAAGACATGTTATATGTGTAGCAGTTAGCCTTTGGCCAGAAACAAATTGAATCCTGGTAAATGTAATAATGGGTTAAGAATAACTGAGAATGGGGTAACTAGATGGCACAGTGGATAGAGCACTAGGCCTACAGTTGGAAGGACCCGATTTCAAATCTAGCCTCAGACAATTCCTAGTTATTTGATCCCTGGGCAACTTAACCCTAACTGCCTAGCCCTTGCTGCTTCTGTGCCTTAGAATTGATACGAGGACAGAAGGTAAGGGTTATTTTTTTAATGGTTAAGAAGGCATAATGTAGAAATATTATTTTGACAGTAAGCTTATATGAATAATAGTGTGGAGGAGAGATTGTAAGAAGACAATCAATTAGAATTCTACTATCAAAAATCCAGGTGCTTGAATAGCAGTGGAAAAGGCAAGAAAGGGTCGAATGACAGAGACATTTCAGGGATAGATAGAAGGGCAACATTGTCAATTGACTGAGATTGTAGCAAAATTTTAAACCTGGATGACAGAAAATGAACGATACTGTTATTAAAAGGATCAGAAATGTCAGAAAGGAGGAGCAGATTTGAAAGGAAAGGTGATGAGCTGGGTTTGGACCTGCTGAATCTGAGGACCTGAAACATCCTCTCTATCTACAACTTGTTCACTGAACATTCTCTCCCCATTTCCCTCTGATACTCAACCACTCCAAATCCCAAGTGAACATGGGACAATTTAAATTTCAATTCAACATGTATTGAAAAGCATTGGACTAGGCAGTAATCAAGTTGAGGTGTCCTTGCTTTTAAGAAGTTTAGGGAGGTGGCTGGGTGGCTCAGTGGATTTAGAGCCAGGCCTGGAGACAGGAGGGTCCTAGGTTCAAATCTAGCCTCAGACACTTGCTAGCTGTGTGACCCTGGGCAAATTTTACTTAACCCCTGTATTGCCTAGCCCTTACCACTCTTCTGCCTTGGAAGCAATATTAATTCTAAGTTGGAAGAGAAGGGTTAAAAAAAAAAGTTTGGAATAGAAAAACATCTATTTCTAACCTTTAGAGGATAAAAAAAATTGTACTGTTTACCACTACCCCTGGCCCAACATATACAAAAACACACATACATGTTACAAACATACATACACATATGTGTGTATATTCACAGGCAAAATCTAGTTAAAATGAACATCAAAGGCAACCTTAGCAGGAGAAAGAAATAACAAAATATGTAATCTAAGGAGAGGTATTTAAGAGGGCACCAGGCATGAAGGGTGGATATTTTTTTTTTAAACCCTTAACTTCTATGTTTTGGCTCCAAGGCAGAAGAGTAGTAAGGGTAGGCAATGGGGGTCAAGTGACTTGCCCAGGGTCACACAGCTGGGAAGTGTCTGAGGCCAGATTTGAACCTAGAACCTCCCGTCTCTAGGCCTGACTCTCAATCCACTGAGCTACCCAGCTGCCCCTAGGGTGGGTATTTTATTGATCAATTGTATCTATATGAGTCTCAGCAGTCTGGTTGCAGTAGGAATGGGGCCAACTCAAAAAACTGGAGGGGAATGTAGGTTAAGAAACCAGATTCATGGCTAGGTCCTCCCCCAAAATGGATACTGTCTGTCATAGTGTGTCAGCTCAGCCTCTGTCCATGGAACCTGGATGATGATCTGACCTATAGTCTGATTCACATGGACCATGAAGCTTAATCTGTAAAACAAAGAATAATCTTCAGACTGAAAATGAATTCAAGGCAGCCTGAAAGAACTACATCTCAAGATACTAAAAGAACATGTAGATGTAATTGTTGAGCCTTGTCAGTGATTTTTTTTTTTAGGTTTAATATAAGAGAAATATTGCAAAACTGGAATTGGGCAAACTTTGTGCCAAATTTCAAAAAGGGGATCAAACTGGATACTTCAAATTATAGGCCAGTAACTGCAGCCTAAAGGTTTAAGAAGAGCCAAATCTCCTGGGTTATGACAAGGCTATTAAACAAGGAGATCGGGGAATGCTATTGGCAGCATGTTTGGATTTCAGCGAGCTATTTGACAAAATCTCTCAAGATATCCTGGTGGATAAAATGGGGTGGTATGGACTATATGATTGTACAGGAAAATAGTTTGGAACAAACTGAACAGACAGATCCACCCAAAGGTGCATCAGTGACAACCAGGAAGCCCCGCTCTACTGGAGGCCCGCATAGCTATCTCTGGTTCTGCTCAGTTCAATGTATTTTTTTTTATCGGTGACTTGTATTTAAGCCTGGATGGCCTAGCTTATCCAGTTTAACATTAGGCTGGAGTATATAGCGGATACAATAGATACGTGTTGGCAAACCTATGGCACACGTGCCAGAGTGTGCTAGAGGGGCTGCTCCCTTCCCCCTCTCCAAGTGTGACTGGGGACATTTCTCTCATCATCCTTACCTTTGCCCAGCAGCCCAATGAGCTTCCTCCCTCCCTTGTCTAGGGTGAGAGGGCAAGTCACATATAGCATGGGGGTTGCAGTTTGGGCACCGAGTCTCCAAGTTCTCTAAAAGGTTCACCATCATTCTATCATCGTCATAATAGAATCAGAATTCAAAAAAATTCCCTGGGTAGAATGGTAGACTGAAGTCAATGAGATCAAATGTAATAGAGCTAAATGTAAAATCCTAAAATCGGGTTTAACAATTCAACTCTACAAATGCAGGATCATAACAGGTAAGTAGGAAAGGTCTAGAAAGTAATTTATTTGAAGACCTAGTGGTTTTCAGTGAATTTACAGCCTCAATATAAGCCAGTAGTATGAGATGGCCTCCAAAAAAGCTAAAGCTTTAATAGAAGTACAGTATACAAAACATTTGAGGTAATTTTTCTACTTCTGAACTGATCAGTCCCTATCTAGAACATTATTTTATTTTATTTTTATTTTAAGTTTTTATTTTGAATATTTTCCCATAGCTACATATTTCATGTTCTTTCCCTCTCCAAACCCTCCTAACCCCCCTTAGCCGACGCACAATTCCACTGGGTTTTACATGTATCATTGATCAAGACCTAATTCTATATTATTGATAGTTGGACTAGAGTTATAGTTTAGTGTCTACGTCCCCAATAATATCCCCATCAGCCCATGTGTAGAACATTATTTTAAAAGAGACATTAATAGGCTGGAATACAGTCAGAAAATAGTGACCAGAACAATGAGGGTAAATCACTCAAAATCACATTAAATGAAGATGAATATAAGCTAAGAAATTAAAAATGTTTAATCAAAAAAAGAGAAAATTAAGGTAGAGCTGTCTTCAATTATCTAGAAATATTTGGGAGTCAGATTAGCATAATGGAGATTCCCAGTTTCATATGCAGTCAATTCTTTTTTTGTTTTTCTTTATATAGGAAAGTGTTAACATTTAATTGATGTTGGTCATGTTGATGAAAATGAAAAGGGAATTATTATTAATTTTAGCAAATCTAGAGTGCTAAGATACTTTCTGTTAGACCCCAGAGAGTCAAACTAGAAGAGGAGGGCAAATTTCAGATTAATATAAAAAAAACAAAACTTCCTAACAACGTCATTCAGAAATGGAATAATCTGCCTTGAGGTAGTGACTTTATCATCACTGGAAGCCTTCTAGAAGAAGCCGGATGATTATTTGTGTTTGATGACTATTTGTGTTTTAGAATAAATTTATGATTTGAACTCTGAATTCTCATAACTCTGCAGTTCTCCAACCTAGAAGCCCATTTGCTGTCACTACAGAGGAAGAGACTTCTAAGGAGCCAGTTTGCAGAACCAAGCTGCCCCCCATTATCCCAGGTGGAAATTACAGCGTACACCAGAACAGCAATATTAAGTACCATAGAGCCGTCCGGAGGGGACAATTAAAGACATGTAGGTCCTATTGTTTGGGTACTCTAGTGGTGAATGGAATGTGTCATTGGGAAGAAATCAAGGCAGAGGAAGAGCAGGTTGGAGGAGTGGGTTTTGGGGGGAAGATTGGCCAGAAAAAAGAAAATGGAATTCATCTATAAAACCAGTGAGATGATGAGTAGGGATGGAATTGTAGTCAGGAAGACCTGTTTGAATCTTGCTTCAGTTATGTAACATTGAACAAGTTGCTTAACCTCTATACTTCAGTTTCCTTATCTATAAAATGGGAATAATAACAGCCCCTCCCTCACAAGGTTCTTGTGAAGATAAAATTATAAATATAAATATGCACACAGATATTCAGATATATTGTACTTGCAAACTTTTAAGTACTACGTGTTTGCTATTAATATTCTATCAAAGCCCACCAAACAAGAAGTTTAAACTGCAAGAAAAAATGAGTTTAATTCAACTATAGTATCAAATAATAAACAGGATGGGGGACATTCCCCCCTCAGATTTCTCTCAAGCCTGGGAAGAAGCTTTAGTCAGTTTGGGCTGGAGTGAAGTGGTGGTTGGGATAATTCTGGACATTTCTTTCTGAGCCTCTCTCTCTCCATGACTCCACAATTTAGTCCACAATCAGCTCTTTGAAGAACCTCTGACGGATGCCCAGAATTTCAGTTTCTGGCTGTCACATGAACCTGGGAAACGCTCACATGACATTGCTCCATGGATGAAGACTCCAAGACATTGCATTATCAAGAGCTCTATAACCAGGTTTGGATGGAAGGGACTAGCTTAAGGGATAAACTGGGAAGTAAGCATGACCCTGCCCCTATGAGAAATTCTAAAGATAAGACTAGGCAGTTTGGGCTGTGCTTAGGACCCCTTAGTAGAGAAGGGCAGCTAAGGGAGTAAAGGAGGGAAATGGGGAAGGACAGTAGAGTGGATGTGTGCACTGGGGAGGGAGATTTTGTTAGCAGAGAACATCTATGGCCATCGTTTTTGACCAACTAACCTAGAAAGATTAAGTGGTGGTGAGAAGAGCGAGAAAATGAGCTGAGAGCTTAGGGATGGAAGAAGGAGCTCTACTTTTTTTTCTTTTTTTCATTTTTAGTAACTATCTTTTAATTAATTAATTAATTTTGAACATTTTCCCATGGTTACATGATTCATGTTCTATCCCTTCCCTCTTCCTACCCCCTCCCATAGCCAATGCACAATTCCACTGGGTTTTACGTGTGTCATTGAGCAAGACCTATTTCCATATTATTGATATTTGTGCTAGGGTGCTCATTTTGAGTCAGTATCCCTAATTATATCCCTATTCACCCATGTGATCAAGATGTTTTTCTTACATGTTTCTACTCCTATAGTTCTTCCTCTGAATGTGAATAGCGTTCTTTCTCATAGGTCTCATAGTTGTCCTGGACATTGCTGCTAGAGAAGTCCATTACATTCGATTGTACCACAGTGTATCAGTTTCTGTGTACAATGTTCTTCTGGCTCTGCTCCTTTCACTCTGCATCAGTTCCTGGAGGTCTTTCCAGTTCACATGGAATTCCTCCAGTTCATTATTCCTTTGAGCACAATAGTATTCTATCACCAACAGACACCACAATTTGTTCAGCCATTCCCCAATCGAAAGGCATCTCCTCATTTTCCAGTTTTTTGCCACCACAAAGAGCGCAGCTATAAATATTTTTGTACAAGTCTTTTTCCTTATGATCTCTTTGGGGTATGAACCCAGCAGTGGTATGTATGGCTGGATCAAAGGGTAGGCAGTCTTTTAGTGCTCTTTGGGCATAGTTCCAAATTGCCTTCCAGAATGGTTGGATCCATTCACAGCTCCACCAGCAATGCATTAGTCTCCTAATTTAGCCACATCCCTCCAACATTCATTACTCTCCCCTGCTGTCATTTTAGCCAATCTGCTAGGTGTGAGGTGGTACCTCAGAGTTGTTTTGATTTGCATTTCTTTAATTATTAGAGATTTAGAGGAGCTCTACTTTTCTTACCAAAAACAAGAGAAGCCTCACTCCAGCTCACTATTGATGTGTTGAAGGATCAAACACATTAGTCTAAATCCATCTGTGAATCTTTGGTCCATCTGTGAATGTCTGCAGCATGTGTGCATATTCCCTTGTTTTTCTGCTCGGCTCGAGTGACAGGGAATCACACACAGCACTCCTGCTGCTCTGGGGATTTAGCAGAAAGCAGCCTTGGGAACTATCATCACACTTCCCTTTTCCCTCCTTCCCTCCCTCTTTCTCCACCTAACCAGATTGAAATGAATTAACTTCTCCCTGCTCTAGGTTTGTGGATCACATGATTCTCCATGACCGCCTCTTCAGTTTATACTGATCTGGGGGAGCTGAAGGCTGGCCTGAGCCATGTGCCAAGGGCTGACATGCCAGAATGGATAGCTGGTGGGATACAAATACCTGGGGGTAGTCATTGGGAAAGAGAACACTAGCAAGGGAAGAGGGAGTGGGGAGGACTGGAAAATTATTCAAAAATCAGAAAATAAAATATATTTGAAATACGATGTGTATATTTGTGCCAGTACATGTGTTGGGGTTGTGTAAAGAAAATACTTATGGCCAAAGCCTATCCAGAACACAGGTATGAGAAGTCTAAGAGGCAAGAGCCTAGCCCCAGTGAAAAAAGTGGAGAATAAATTAGCAGGATCACATACTCGGAGCACGAAAGGAGAACAGGTCTGTGAGCATAAACTTTCCTACTTGGTGCTGAGGTATCTTTAGGTGCCTTTCTAGGCTCCTTGGAGAGGACGGTTTAGCCCAAAATGGAGCAAATGAGAAAAAGTAGATGAAACTTCTCTAGTTTTCTTCTAGGGTCAGGCTACTGTTAATACTAGCCCTTACCCACAAAGTGCTCCCACCCCCATTCCAATGCCCAGAACATTTCAGAATCAGCAGTTTTACAAAGTTTAATTTTATTGATATTTAAATATATTAAATATTTCATTGAAATACATGTTGCATTATCCCTGGCCCCCTGCTCTCCAGTGGTTAAATTATAAAACCAAACCCTACCTTCCCCCTAAAACTCCTCTTTGAAATAGAAGGCAGGGGGAGGGAGATGGCACAAAGGGAAAAGGAACCACTGGCACTAGGAGTATAAGGAGCAGCTAGGCTCCTTCAATCCCTGGGCAATAAGAAGGGACAGCTGGGTGCCCTCAGGGCTCCCCCACTTTGCCCAGACTCCCAAGTTGGGGGCACATGACCACATAACACTCTTTTCTCCTATCTAGCCCTACATGTTTTCCAATGATAAGAACCCCTTTCTGTCACTCTTTTGTACTACATCTGAGATTCCATGGCTATAGGAAACTTCCAAAGAGGGAACTTCCTCTTCCCAATGCAGTCAGCACCTTGCTCTGCAACTGAAAACAAGGAGAGCTGCCTAGAGGCACTGAGAGGTTGTGAAGTCACCTGCCCAGGGTCATAAAAAGATCATATGGAACCCAAATCCAAGCCTTTCTGACTCATAAGCCAACTCTCTATCCACTATGCCACACTTTCTCTCTTCTCATGGGAGAGGTCTAATCTCCTATTTGGGTCTGCCCTTCCCCAGATAGGCAAAATTTGGCTGGGGGAAGTACCTGGTACCCAAGCCTAGATATAGATACTTGAATCTACCCATAGTAAGGTAGCTGAAAAGGAGGAAGATGTAGCACTAAAATGGGCCTGAGGATAATTCAGCCTTGAAGAAAAGAGCTTGAGGACATTCTCTTGCTCCCCTATTTCTGGGTACCTAAGGGACCTTTGCCCTTTACTCTGCAGCTATCCTGCAAAGTGATCTCTAAGCATAACCCAAGCTAGTATATCTAGACTTATGGTTTAGAAAGAGAAACCAAGGCACCAACTAGCTCAAGCCAGAGGCATGAAGGTTGAGAGAGAGAGAAGAGGGAAGCAGGAGGAAAAATACATGAATTGTGGCTCCTGACCTACTTACTCTTCTTCTGGCAGTCCTTTTAAATCATGAGGGAGGAAAGGGAAGGGACCAGGCAAACCTGAGACCCAGAGTTCAAAAGGTGGGAATGGCAGAGCTTAGGGTAACCCTCAAGGTCCCTAGTTCTAGTATCTGAGTCCCTATGCCTCCCTACTCTTGAAGGCATAAAATTTCCAAGGACCAAAGTAGTGGCACCCCTAAAATTCCTGAGCCTCTGCCCATCATACCCAAAACAACTCAAGATTTAATGGGAAAAGGAACTTCTGGAGATAGTCCCTCCTCACCAGAACAGGAAAACAGTAATGGAGCACATATAGCCTCCACACAAATGGCACTTTGGAATTTGGCACACGAAGTATAGAGCCCTAGCCCATAGCTTCCCCCTTCTGCCAGAAGTGTTTGCTCCTGCTGCTGCCACCTGAGCACTTCTCTTTCCACTCTCCTAGGATGGGAGCCCTGCCCTACTCTTAAGAAACCAGAAACACACTAGAGAAAGAACCTAGATCACTGAAGACTAGGGGACCAGATACCCCCCTCCCACACACACACACATACATATCCTCTTTAGCCCTAGCTTTATGTACACTTGGGGTTTGGGGCTGGATAATAATGCCCACTGCCACACTCTAATCCTTTAAAATTTGTTCCTATCTTTATTACACATTAGGCTAGGAACCTAAGGAGGTGGAGAAGCTCTGTGCTGCCTTGAATGGTCAGCTAGGAAGAACTGTGCAAGAGGGAATTGGATACCCTGACATTTCTTCTCTAATGAGGCCCTACATGAGCAGAGAAGACACAGGTTAAAAAAAAACAAAAAACCTGTGCCCTGAACCACTCTCTTTGGCACTTAGGGATGACGTACATCATGGCTCACTTCTGTGACATCATCCATCCCTTCAAAATTTGGCCTGAGCCCATTTCACAGCACCAGATCTAAACCCACTGCCATTCCCCAAGGGGACAGCAGAATTGGGACAGCAGGAATAAGAAGTCACTTTAGCTCCTTTAGGAGTCTAGAAGGGTAGGAAAAAATAAACTATCTCTTAAAAGATGGAAAAAGTAGAGCTCTCAATGAAAAGCTTTTTCTGTTTTCCTCTCTTCTTCTCCCCAAACCTGGTAAGTGCTTGAAGAGAAGAACCTGGTTGAAATCAGCTAGGGAACCTCATTATGGGGATAGGCATGGATTGGGCATGAAGAAGGCAGGCATAGAATGTACACTCCATTTACCCATGCTGGTCTTTAAACGACATGCTCTCAGGACCAGCAGAAAAAAGGAGAGCAGGATGCCCAGTCTTGAGCCCACTATCCCAACAATTCTTGAAATTATTAAAGCAACTGTTTTTGAGCACTTAGAATGGGAAGTAATAAATTCCTATAAGACAACACAGGTTAATCAACAAATCACACCAGATTAACCACTTTTCGTTTTCTATCAGGGTTATCAAAGCCCTGCCAAAGTAATGGTAAAGTCAATATATGGCTGGATTTCAGTAAGGTGTTTAGAAAAATCCTCATTTGATATTGGGAGAGTATGGAGAATTGCAGGCTAGATGATAATACAGTTGGATGTATTTAGAATTAAATAAACCCTCTCCCCAAAATGATAATTAACAGATCAGTGTCAACCTTGAGGCTGGAAGCCTTTCTCTTTGGTTCTGTCTTAATATTTTGACTAAAACCTTGGATGAAAGTGTAGACAGAACATTTATCACAGTTCTAGATGACACAATGCTTGGAGAGATACCTAACTTATTGGATGACAAAGCCAGGATCTGGAAACACCTTAACAGGCTCGGGCAAAAACAATGGCTTAAAAATAGTAAGAGAAATTCAATACAAATAAATATAAAGACCTTACATTTAGGTTTTTTAAAAAAAGTTAAGTACTAGCTGAGGGAGATGGGGTTAGACAATAGCTTATGTGAAAAAGGTCCCAGAGTTCTAGTTGGACAGCAAAGTCAGCAGAAAAGGGGACTCTGAGCTCATTCAATCTTAGGCTGTATTAATACCAGAACAGGGTCCAAACTGAGGGAGTTTCTACTTGGCTGTATTCTAACCTGATCAGATCACACCTAGGGTATTGTGTTCAGTTCTGGGCCACCCTCCCACTCCCTCCCGCTATTTTAGAAAGGACATTAACAAACTGAAGCACATCTGAAGTAGGCTACCAGGATTTCTTGGTTGCCTTGTCCAAAAAACCTTGCCAAAGAAGATTCGGTTAAAGTCGTTAGGGATGTTTAGCCTAGAAAAGAGAAGACTTAGGAGAAACTCAACTGTTGTCAAATATTTGAAAGGTTGTCACGGGAAAAAGGAATTACACTTCTTTTGCTTGTCTCCAGAGAGCAGGACTATGAGCAATGTGTGGAGCAAACTCTGGCTCTATCTAAGGAAAAATTTCCTAATAATTAGAGCTATCCAAAAGTAGAATGGGCAGTTCTTGGGAGGTAGTGAGTTTCCCATTACTTAAGACTTCCTACTAAGGAAGAATGGCCACTTGTGGAGGATGTTTTTAGAAGGGATTCTTTTTAGATATGGACTGGATTAGATGACCTGTGGAGGTACCCTCCAATTCTGAGTCCTATAACCAGGAAAGATAACAGGGTTCAAGGATGACTTATGAGCCACAAAAGGTATGAAAGGTTCTTCCTTTCTGTGATCTCCTCTTTCTTCTCCCCCAGCCCTTCAAGGCAGTAGAAGAAGGGAAAAGGGAGCAAGCAATTCTAATCCCAGATAAGAAAATAAATTCACTTGCAAAATTTTCTTTTTGCTCCCTCATTCACCGGTTCAAGGGCGGAGCAGGCACAATCCAGGCACAGCCTGAGCACCAGCATGCTGGTTTTTTCCCTTTTGTGGTTTGCAGAGTCTGGAGCCCTAGGGCATCTGTTCCATTGCGCCTCCCAGTGGGAACAGAGCCCACTTAATGCCCAGCTTCTTCCTTTCAGCTGAGACTTGTGCTGGGTCCTGTTAACTGCTGGGGCCACCATTGAGGAAGTAGGTAGTCATCTCCCCCTTGCCTTTCACCTTGACCACCCCTCGACATTCCAGCTGGTAGCCCTTGGCAACTAGAACCTGGTACAGGTCAGTGGTCACCTGGTGGGGGGGGAGGAGAACCTGCTCAGCCTAGATTCCCCAAACTAGATCTGCAGCTTACCAGGACTTCCCTGGTTCTGCTGGTCTCCCTCCCCACTGCCTCTTCCAAACCCCAGCTTCCCTTGCCAAACCATATCCCTCCCCTTATCTGGTTGCAGTCACAGATATTCAAGTCCCTTCTATCCTGCTCCCTCCCTGCCTCTATGTTTATCTTCCTTACCTGGATTCGGTCAGGGATCCCTGTACTGTCCATACGACTTGACACATTCACTGTATTCCCCCAGATGTCATATTGTGGCTTTCGTGCCCCAATAACACCTGCCACTACTGGGCCAATGTTCAGCCCTAGACAGGAGAGAGGAGTGTAGGACAGGGGGGTAAATTCATGGCTAGGGGCTAGAAAGCCCATGTTCCCCAAGGCTACTGGTACCCTAAGTTAACTGAAGAGCTGAGAAATAACTGAGGACTGGACCAAAAAGGAACAGCTGTGCTAAGGCAAGTGGTCTAGTATCGGAGGCCTGGCCCAGGGGTTCCTAGCCCCAAAGAATAGTTTACAGTAATCATTATTCTACCGTAATGGGCCTGGCATTCCACCTAGGGGTTCCCTAAATCTTTCAAGACTGCTCAGGGAGGCAGTACTGAAGAAGGCCAAAGAACTGAGGAAGCAGGTTGACCCTACCTATGTCCATGAGAATTTGGACCCTAAGATGAAAGCATGACAGCAGAGGGCCCCCTAACTCCCTGATGGCCCCTAAATTGCTTCCAGATCTTTGGCTGACTCACTGCTTTGTCTGCTTCTGTTCTCATCCAGGCTCTGCTTACCAATTTTCATCTGGAAGTTGTTGAAGGAGTGTTCATTGATGTGCTTCATCTGTTCCATGAGCCGCATGGCATAGTCGGCAAGTGCTGTGATATGGGAACGTCCCACCCGATCATAGGTGGCTGCATTCAGTCCTGAGGCTGCCATGTAGGTACTTCCAATTGTCTTAATCTTTTCCAGTTGCCTGAACTGGTCTTCACTGATGATCTAGAAGGAACAGGTGGATATCACTCTTAGTTTTAAGCTCAGGCACGAGGGGCCTTGGGAACAAGGGGGAAAACCCCCAGGCATCCTTACCACAATCAACTAAACTCTAGCATTTGTCACAGATTTTTGTCTTCCTTACCTACTCAATTCCCATCATTCCGAAGACAATCTCTACCAATATCACTCCTCCCTTCACCAGTAGGAAAGGCTGAGTTTTTATCTGTTTGTTTCTTGGACTGGGCCTCCCAGAATTGGTCGTGTCCTTTCACTTAGCACAGTGCCTAGCACATAACAGGGGCTTGCTGACTAACTGTTACCTAGTTCAGGGTCTGCACCTGACTTTTACGGGTTTAGATATTCAACTTTACCTCAGTGAAGGGTAAGAACTAATTCATATGAACAAATGTCTGGTTATGGACCAATCTAAGTATCTACAGTGGGTCCCCTTTGCAATGATCAGAACACTTGGTATTTGTGATCCGAAGAATACCTTTTCCAGTATTAAGTCCCTAAGGAGCTTCTTCAATACTGGAACACTGTCTGGCAAACGTGGAACTATAGAGGAGACAACTATGCTTAAAGAATATTCTCATTAAGTGGCAGGAGTCTGATGCCTCTCTTCTCCATTTGACAGCTAGAATTCCCCTCAGCCTGCAGCACTTCTGGAAGGGCACTCTCCCCAGACAACACTGAAATCAGTGACAAATTATTTCTGGTCATTGCTCTTTCTTTGAGACTCCCTGATCCCAATGACTACCATTCTTCAATTTACCTTTGTCCATTGCATCACCATACATTTTTATAACATGGTGGGCTTTTTTTGAACTGGTCTTCTGATTCCATTAGTGTGGGGATCTTTGGATAAACTCCCTCCACCAATGTAGAACAGCACCTACTGTGCAACTTCAAATCTCAAAGGTCATGTGCCCAGATTGTGTCTTGTAAGGAGTGGCAAAGGCAGTGTGGGACAGAGGCAGGACTTGACCCTACATTTTTCTGACTTCAAGGTCAGTTTCCCATCCATTATGTCCAGCTGCCTCTCTAACATTCCTAAATTTACATATTATTTTACTGAGATGTTTTAGGATATTGTTTTCTTTTTTCTTTAATTTTTAAAAATTTATCAATTTATAACATTTCTCCATGGTTATAGGATTCATGTTCTAACCCTCCCTTCCTCCCACCCCCTCCTATAGCCCACACACAATTCCACTGGGTTTTGCATGTGTCATTGATCAAGACCAATTTCCATATTACTGATATTTGCACTAGGGTGTTCATTTTGAGTCAAAGGATATTGTTTTTTAATGACATGTAGAGATATACATTTCTCAACCTAACTGAAAGCTGGATTATTCTCACACATGCAGACTTTGGATGCCATTCACAGTGTCAGCTTTCAGTCTGAAGGATAACTGACCTGCTGCCTTAACTGCCTTGTCTTTCACTTGATCTTTTGCCTAAATCATATCCTGCCTTCTACTTAGTGGGTCTTTTGGTCCATAGATTATTTCTGTATTTATCTCACTCTTCAATAACTCTCCTTCCTAACTCCATCCCTCAAGCTCACCTCACTCTGATACTCATTTTCCTTTATTCTATTTAACATAACCCACATTTATCCCCAAGACTCTCTTAGAGTTCCTTACTAATCATCTCCTTGTTCCACTAGTGCCCCCTCTTCCATCCTCCAGTGCCTCTGACATGTCTAAAAGTTGCTCCATCTCTGTCTCTGTCTCTGTCTCTGTCTCTCTCTGTCTCTCTCCTGTCTCTCTCCTGTCTCTGTCTCTGTCTCTGTCTCTGTCTCTGTCTCTGTCTCTGTCTCTGTCTCTGTCTCTGTCTCTCTCTCTCTCTCTCTCGATAATCTTGTGCCCCCAACAATTTCTTCCTTTATCCTATTGTCTCCTCTCTCTTGGGCCCCACATTTCTGCTCAGAAACCCCTTAAAGATTCCCTTTCACAATCCTCCCTGTCTCCATTCCCAGAGTTCTCTAGGTTCCTTAACTCCAAACTATCCCAATCCCCACACACATGGGTTAAATACCTCATCGAAGTCAGCAATGATCTCATTGAGCAGCCGTAGGCACTCGACACCCTCATTGTTGGCTTCTAACTCTACATAGAACTCGGAGAAGTTTGCAATGGAGGCAAACATGACAGCCACACACTCACAGGACTGATAGTAAAGTTCGTCGTTGCGCCGTTCCCGGGCTAGGAAGTGTGCTGCCACATCCTTAGGCAGGATATTGTGCAGTAACCGTCGGTTATACGCCTGGAGTTCTTCCATATACTCTTTCTCTCCTGTTGCCTGTGGACACCACACCCATCACCTACTACCCTATTTGTGGGACACTGGCACAAGGAAGGGAATGGGTCAAGTTGCTGTAAGTGGCTCCAGGGCGGGAGGCAGAAGGAACTAGGGCAAACATATGGATCAGGAGTCCAGGACACAAGAAAGGGGCTGCCTTAGAGGTACGGCAACACGACAGCTATGGTGAATGCTGGGGATAAGAGGGGGAAGAGAGTGACACATAGAAGGGGAAGCAAATTTCCAACTGTTCTGCGGCAGTAGCCAGAGAGGAGAAGACAATACCCAGCACCCAAGAGTAGAAGATTTAAGTTTCCTGAGAGGGCTGTCCCCATGGCATCTGCCTTACCCCAGCGTGCCCACTTGATGCCCATCCCAATGCCCATTCTGTCACCTGCAGTTTCCACAGAAAGTCCAGGCGAGCAGTTGACTCCACCTGCTGGGCATGCAAGTAGAGTGCTAGTGCAAACACTAACAGGATGACGGGTGTCATATACTTCAGGGCCACCTTCTCACCTGCAGGGCTGGAGACAGGTACGATGTGATAGGCTCACCTGCCCACAATGAACCCCCATGGGCCCCTCCTCCTCTCCCCAACAGCTCTCACTTACCAGTCTGGCCCATAGAGGGTTCCATTGACAAGTGACCTGAAGGGTGGGGGAAATGGGAACAAAGTCAAAGGCAGGACCTGAGGAGAGGGATAAAAGTGGGGATCTATCTCAAGGGGTGAAGAGGAGATTCACTGCTATACTAGGGGAACAAAAGAATATTATTATTAGTCATTAGTCCTGAGTTCCTGTCCCAGTTGTTCCATTAAGTAGCAGTGTAACCCTTGGAGAAGTCACTTAACCCCATTATAGTTAAAATGAAGAATGTGAAAGCATTTAAAAAAAAATAAAAGGACAAAGCATCTTTCACAGACAGATGCCAATTAAAAAGTTTCCAGTCTTGAGTCTCTTTCAAAAAAAGCAAATATTGATGGGGGGCAAGGGTGAGACCAAAATCACAGGGCACAGAATCCAAAAATGAGGGGAGCTGGGGAGGGGCTACTCAAAGGCACTGACTGAAGTCAAGGAAGACTCATGGGTATCCAGGTAGGGACATACTCACAATGCATGAGCACGAAGCAGCAGGTCATAGTTGTCAAAGATGGCAGATGGAGGGCCCAGCAGAAGCAATGCCAGATAGAGCAGCCCTAGGGCAAGGGTCAGTACCAGCTTCCCAATGCTGCTTATGTGAAGGAAGACAGAGCCAGCCAGGAGACTCAGCAGTAAGCTCCCATTGAAGTACTGGGGAGGGTAACAGCAAAAAAAAGTTACTTCCCCCACTGTGGCCTATACAGACTTAAACCAATTTCCCCCAAATCTTTTGCCTCCATATTTTTTCTTTCCTTTTTTTTTTTTAAACCTTTATCTTCTGTCTATTGGTACTGGTATTGGTTCTAAGACAGAAGAGCGGCAAGGACTAGGCAATGAGGGTTAAATAACTTGCCCAGGAAGTGTCTGAAGCCAGATCTGAACCCAGGACCTCCTCTCTCTGGGCCTAGCTCTCAATCCATGGAGCCACCTAGCTGCCTCCTCCCATTCCCAGTTCTCCTCCTTCTTTCCTGGGACTCAATACAACCTCCCCTCTGCAGCCTCCCATTCCACAACGATTGATGCTTGGACACCTCAGGGAAGCTGCAGGTGGGTGAAGTACCCTCACAGAGAGGGGCATCTGAACCAAGTGAGTAGTTGAGCTGTGGCAGGTGACAGGCAGTGATGTCTGCAGGTGTCAGGTTCAGCATCCGGGCTGCACAGATTCGTATAGGCGTATGGTTACAGGTAAACTGGAGGCGACGGAGAAGGACAGGGTTATTGGCAAAAAGAGGGCAAAGAGGGTTTCAGGAAAACTAAGCAAAGAAATGAGCAGGTCCCAAAGGAAAGAATCATAAGGGATGGTGCTCTGGCCCCCTTGAATCAGTGAGGAAAAAAATCAAAAATTTGATCTTCATCTAGATTGGGTAGAAGACTGGGACAGGTAGGTGTAGGGGTCAGGGTAGGGATGGGAGGTATGGACAAAAAAGTATAATGATGAGGGAAGGTACCATGTTGGCAATGGCAGCGATGAAGACAAGTAGGACAGAAAAGATGCCAACTGCTGTGCTGTGGGCACGTGAACGGACGATGCTACGGGAGAGGTGCTGCAGGAACTTTGGGAATAGCTATAAGAGAGGAAGGAAGGTGGTCCCAGGTATTAAAAGATATACTTAGGTTAAGGTAAATCCTTCTTTTCTCTTTGCCCTACTTTCCCATCACAGCCCTGACACTCCCCTCCCTCCTCCCACCCCTCCCCAACATGATCCCAAATCCCCTAACTCACGGAACCACAGGAATAGACTGCACAGACCAAGACTGTGACTGTCAGCAGAAGGAAAATGCTGATGTAAAGTCCCAGCATCAGTAGTGAACTAAGGAAAGAAAGGTCAAGTGAAGAGAATCAGAGCAATTTGTGCTATAACACCATTAATTACAGAAACCATTTTGGAAGACCAATGAACTATGATCTAGGAAATGACTAACCATGATTCCAGAGGACCGATGATAAAACATATTACCTACCTCTTGACAGAAAGGATGTGAATGAGGGACGTACTTTTGGATATGACCAATATGGGAATTTGTTTTACTTGACCATGCATGTTTATTATAAGAGTTTTGGATTTCTTTTTTTCATTGGAAGGAAAGAAAATAAATGCTTAATTGCAAAAACAAAACTTTACTAAAAAAAAGAAAAGGAGATAAAAGTTACATAAAGACATGTAGGCTTCCAATGTTCCTTCCTTTACCCTTCTCAAAGAGCTAAAGGCATCATCCCACTCTGTAAAGGGCCTAGGAGGGGAAGGGATATTTCTGGAAGTCATGAAATATAGGAAATGTTCAGCACAGAGATTGGAAGACTGTAAGTCAGAAACAAATAAAGGATAGAGGGACGAGGCTCAGGGCATAGAATATTTCTTACTGTGGGACGACAAGGAGCTGGATGAAGCAGACGAAACAGAAGACTAGCAACGTGCAGGCCACGTAACCCCCAAAGCGGGCATCCACTTTCCGAGAATACTGGGGAGATTTAAGCAGGAGAGAAAACTGAGTTCTATATTAGCTTAGAATATGAGGAAGAGGTATCTCCTGCACCATACATACAATCCATCTCCCTCTCATTGAATTCTCATCCTGTATCCTTTAACCCAAACACATGCTTTTAAAAATTAAATAATTATCTAATTTGTTTGAATTAAAAACAAATCCAATTAAAGCTGCATTTACAACTATTTAACTAAAATGTCTGTGGCAGCATATTAGTTACTCCTTGTGTATTATGTTCCTTTTGTCAATGAACCTCTACATTTGGGTAGATATTTTTTCTTTACTTTATATACTGTCCCCAGAGTTCTGTTTCTTTGTTTCACATGACTTCAATGAAGTCTTTCTAAATTTCTTTGTGTCGTTTTAGATTGTATTACAATGTTTCATGACATTGGTACGCAGTCTATTCAGTCATACATATAACTTCTTTCCAGTTTCTTGAGTCTATAAATAATGTTGGTATCAATCTAAATCAAAAAGAAAACTTGTTCATTATTGATTACATTCTTAGGGAGGATTTTACAAAATAAGATTATTGGGTTCAAAAGATAGGATTATTTTTGTAGCTCTTGTTCTATGCTACCAACTTGCCCGTTGGCAAGGAATTTTTGATAAGTGCTTTATGATATGCTTTAACCTCTGAAAGGGCAAGTTCATCTCTCTTAAAAAAAAAAAAAACAACACAACAAAAAACTCTTAGATTCTAAGGCAGAGGAGCAGTAAGGGCTAGGCAGTGGGATTTAGGTGACTTGCTCAGGGTTACATAGCTAGAAAGTACCTGAGGCCCTATTTGAACTCAGGTCCTTTTGACTCCTGTGTCTCTATCCACTGAGCCACCTCACTGCTCCTGCAAGCACGTCTTTAACTATCTTTTCTCCTTCAAATTAACCTTTGAGGTTTTAAATAAGATTATTCACTTGCAAAAACAAAATTAAACAATATGGAAATGTATTTTGCATGATAATTCATTAGAACACAGAAAAAATTAAAAATTTAACCCCTGAAACATGTATTGCATGAAAATTGCATGAAAGCACTGATATAACCTCTATCACACTATTTACCATCTTGGGGCGGAGAGAGAGAGAACCTGAATCACAAAATGTCAGAAAACAATTGCCAAAATTGTTTCTATGTGAAATTGAAAAATATTCAATTATTTAAAAAAATTAATCCCTGATATCTTGTGAATTTGTTTTTCCATATATTTTTATCTAGCTCTATTTTAAAAATCCAGTGATACCACCTTAAATGTACAATAAAAAAAAAAAAGAAACATTTATTAAGCACTTATTATTTGCCAGGCACTGTGGGACTTAAATTAGGGACTTATGAATGACTATGACTTTGATGTGACGACCTATCTATTAACATTGAATTTCTTCCCGTTATTAAACTATCATTTCTATCAATATGGTCTTTAGTTATTTTTATAAAAGCAATTCCATATAATTTAACAAAATTGTTAAAAAAAATGTTCTTCTGTGTAATTATAATGATCTTGGCCCCCAAGAAAATGTAGATCTCTCCTTCCTTTGCAAATAAGGGCCTATGGGTATAGAATTTGAATATACTGCCAAAATTGGTTCAAGTGTTGGTTAGTTTTGTTGAACTGCTTTTTCCTCTACTGCTTACAGGGGAGGAAAGCATTGAAATGAAGGTGATATTAAAAAGTTATCAGTAAAACTATTTTAATGGGTTCTTTTTAAATAATGTTTTCCTGATCTTTATTGGCAGTGTATAAAAACACATGCATTTGTTTTATATCCTGCATCCTTGCTGACTTTACATCTGTTTTTATTGTTTTTGAGACACTCATAAAATACTATTTTGATGGTTTGTTCATTTCCTGTTAGTCCCTCTATTTTATTTTTTTTCCTGTAATTTTGATTTGCCAGCACTATGCTCAACATAAATGATACAAATAAGCACCTTTGTTTTATATTCCTATTTAGTGAGAATACTTACATTCTGATATTGCATATATATTAGTCCTGACTTTCAAGTACACCCTTCAAATAGCAAGGAAAATGTCTTCTTTTCCTATTGTTTAGTGCTTTACTTTTTAACTTGAATAGATGATATATTGTACTGAAATGCTTTGTTTATGAATTATTATTTTCATAAGCTGCATTTCCTTATTGATATAGTATATTGCTAATTTTCCATCATTAATTTTGTGGTATAAACATTAATGAATGATTTTTATAATGTGTTTCTGTATTGTATTTGCTAATATTTTGTACATCCATATTCAGTTCCTCATCTATAAAATCAGGCTAAGATCATTAGCTCCACAGGGTTGTTGTAAACAATCAAATAAGATACATTAGATACTTGGAAAATCTTAAAGCAGTAGGTGAGAGTGGATCTTGTGATGAATGTTGTACTGAAGTCTACTCCAGGGCTTCACCAGGACAATCAGGTGATCCTGGACTCCTGAATTAAGTTACTTAGCTGAAGTCTTCCAAGGACAACCAGGGATGAACCATTTATAGGTCTGTTGTTTGCCAAGTCTGGAGAGGTTCATCACCCGAAAGCTGGCCATCAAGAACATTTTTTTCAGACAAAGCAATTACCAAAACTGTCTGCTAATGCATGGAATGAAATAGTGATGCAAATTCTTAAATAATATATATGCATTAATGATACTGAACTCTGCTAGTATTTATCTCATGAAAAGAAATGGATAGCATTCTGTCTTCCTCTATATTTAGGAATAGCTTAAGTAGTAGAGGAATTATTCATTCTTTGTAGGTCTGGAAAAATTTACCTACAAAACCATCTGGACCTGGAGATTTGGTTTTGTGAATTCAGTGAACTCCACTGAAGACTACTTTAATGCCTCATTGTCACAATCAGAGGATCTAGGTTATTAAAGGCTATGCCAGAGCACCAACTTTTGGTATTCTAATAAGCATTTCCACCTTTTAAGATTTTTTTTTTTTTAAACCCTTGTACTTCGGTGCATTGTCCCATAGGTGGAAGATTGGTAAGAGTGGGCAATGGGGGTCAAGTGACTTGCCCAGGGTCACACAGCTGGGAAGTGGCTGAGGCCGGGTTTGAACCTAAGACCTCCAGTCTCTAGGCCTGGCTCTCACTCCACTGAGCTACCCAGCTGCCCCCTTTTAAGATTTTTTAAAAGATTTTTTTTATGTTCAAGTATGTTATAAATTTTTGTAAGAGTTCTATCCATACTTGAAAAAATTATATATTCCCTACTCCTTTTCATATATTTGTTATAGCTTATTACATAAATAATTGATAATTATGATTTCTTTGTCAACCCTTTCACAAGACTTATCATATTCAGATGATGGAATATTGAAATTCTGTAGTGTTTTTACCGTTTATTTTTGTCATAATTCTTAACTTTTAAAAATGAGTATAAGTATATATATATTATGTTATCATGTCATACATTATATATTATATATTGTTCAGCCCATATGAATTAAATGTTATCTAAATATCTATTATTATAACTTTTTTCATTAACTGTAAAACATTTAATGAAAATCCTAGTTTCTATTTTTTAAAAATGTATATAGCTTACTTTGAATTATTAACTGTTGATCATATCAAACTTAATGTTCCCTACTATTTTTGTTGAAAATATTACTTAGCTAAGCCAAAGTTCTTCCTACAATCTTTTCAATTATGGACTTTTGTTATGCTCTTTGAAGTTTTGTTATGCTCTTTGAAGTCTTCTTGATTTTAAAATCCTTTCTGATTCAAATAAAATGCTCAAAATTACAGAACATGTAATTTTTGGATTCAAACCTGTTTTTCAAGGTTTGTGTGTATCTGTTCACATACACAAATATTATTGTAACTGAAAAAACTTGAGGAAATCTGTCTGTAATAGGTTCTTCAATCTTTAAAAATTCTTTGTCATTTAGAAGTTGAATAATTAGCTTCTTAGAAATTTTTATTTCTTAAATCTCTTGACTTCTTAAATTGTCAATTCTCTCAACCCTGGTTTTCTCCTTTCTAAAATGAGAGGATGGAATTCAATGATCAGAAGTCCTTTATAATCCTAAAATGCTCTTGTTTCCACTTGTGAAATGATACATTCTGAGAAATTTTCTCTCTATATATTTTTTCTACAAAATCTACTCTTACTTTTCTATAGCCTCTGGATTCAGAATTAGGCAAATCCAGATAGTCCACTATTTGAATTTCTTGATCCCTTTTCTATATCTATTACTGTTTTTCCTAACTCTGATACCTTAGACTTATTCTTTGATTTTTATTCAATTTGATTTATTTTTTCCAGTCTCCTTTGTTGGATATTTATCCAGTCATGTCCACTAACCATAAGAATCCCCCCCAAGTGCTGTCCTGGGCCCTCTTCTATTCTGCCTCTATACTGAGACATCTTAAACTTATTATGTGCCAAACTGAACTTATCATTCCTCTCAAGCTTTCCTTTCTCCCTAACTTTCTTATTACTGTTCAACGTACCACTATCCTCCCAGTTCCCTTAGCTTATAACCTAGGTCAGTAATAACCTTTTAGAGACTGAGTGCCCAAACTGCAACTCCCATGCTACACCACCACCCCCCCCCGCCCCCCTGCACCTTACCCCAGACAGAGGAGGGAGGAAAAGCTCCCATTGGGCTGCTGGGAAGAGGGGTGGGTGATGTGAGAAATGTCCTCAGGCACAGGGGAAAGGGAGCAGCCCCCTCTAGCATGAGTGCCATAGGTTTGCAAACCTAGGTACTTCCTCATCTCACTCTTTCACCCTTCCACCCTCAACATATTAAATCAGTTGCCAAGTTTCATAGTTTCTATTTTTGGAACACCTTTTGTCTTTGTCCCTTTGTCCCTTTCTCTCCTCTGACACCATCACCAAATAGACCCTTATTACCTTCCTGGTTCATTTTCCCGTTTCAAGTCTCTCCCAGCAACTGGGTGGCAAGGTACTTTGCCTGGATTCAGGAAGATCTAAGTTCAAGCCTGACCTCAGATACTAAGCAGCTGTGTGACCCTGGGAAAGTTATTTAGCCTTAGTTTGCCTCAGTTTCCTCAACTGCAAAATGGGCATAATAACAATAGCACTTATCTTCCCAAAGTTGTTCTGAAAATTAAATGAGATATTTATTAAGCATTCAGCATAATACCTGGAACATAGTAGGTACTTAATAAATCCTTCTTTCCTTCCTCCCCTCACTCTAGTCTACCCTCTACTCAGCTGTCAAACTGAACTTCCTAAACTGCAGGTCTAACCATATCACTTTTTCTCATCCATTCAACAAACTCCAGGAGCTTCCTATTACCTCCAGAATGATCAGAGATAAAATCTTCTGTTTGGTTTACCAAGTCAAAATCTGTCCCCTTCCCTGTCTTTGCAATTTTCTTACAACTTTACTCCCCTCTACCTACTCTAAGACCCAGTGACGCTGGCCTCCATGGTCAAGCCATTCCATCTCTTGACTCCTGCTGCTTTTCCACTGGCTGTCCTCCATGCCTGGAATGCTCTCACTCCTCATCTCCATATGCTAGCTTCCCTGGCTACCTGCCAGTCCCAGCTAAAATCCCATTTTCTTTTCCTGATTCACCTTAAAATTAGTTCCTTCCCTCTATGACAGTCTTCAATTTATCCTGTCTGCATCTCATTTGTATATATTAATTTAAGTTTTGTCTCCCTCATTAGACTATGAGCTCCTTAAAAGCAGGCATTGTTTTTTAACTTCTTTGCTTAGGACAATGCCTGGCACAAAAGTAGACATTTAATAATGCTTATTAACTTTATGCTATTTCCACAGAAGTTTTTTATTTTATTTGGCTATGTATTTTTTTAAATCCTTACCTCCTGTCTTATAACCTTCTGTCTTAATCAATATTCCAAGGCAATGGTAAGGGCTAGGCAATCAGGGTTAAGTGATTTGTCCAGGAGCACACAGTTAGGAAGTATCTGAGGCTAAATTTGAACCCAGGACCTCTCATCTCCAAGCCTGGCTTCTCTATCCACTAAGCCACTTAGCTGCCCCAAAGCCATGCATTTTTATAGGCATTTTTTGATACTTTACTATTTTCACTAACATAGAATTTTATTTTAACTATCTTATTGCATTTAATTCTATCACTTCTGATAGTGAATCAGCTTAGAGGTCTGTATTAGTTTGTTCCTTGGTATAATAATATTATGAAATTTCATTATCCAGAGTTTTTCTTTGACTTGTTCATTATCTGTCAGATTATGTCCACCCCCTTCCTGTGTCAATGGTTTCCCCCTCGTTTATACTGTATCTGGGAAAGAAAACAGTTCTATACTTAGGTGAGTTCTCTCTAGCAATGGAGTAGGTGGCAGCAAGGAAACCAAATGAGCTATGTTCTCTTGTCACTCTTGTGGACAGGGAATTAACCTGCAGTGGGGGCTGCCAGATACTCAAAGCAAGTTATCTATTACTAAAGTTGTTGTCCCTACAGGATATTATTGACGGGGTTTTGGATACCCCACCCTATACTTGCCTCCTCCGATATTCAGGGTCTATGATTCACTTGGTGACTGCAGGAAAGAAGGTGGATCAGTATCACCCTTCTCTACTCTTGGGCAGGATGGGGTACATGGAACATGTAGCACAAGTGTGGCAGCAGCTCAGACTCTTCTTTAGCCATTCTGTAGAGGTCAGGGGAAGCCACTGCTGTAAACCTTCCTCCCTCACACCTTAGCCACAGGGCATATGTGGCATGAGGAGATCCCTCCATCATCTGTCCCTAGGCCCAAGGAACCACATGGTTCTCTATACAGCTGCTTGGTCCCTTTTCATTGTCTCTTTCTTTTAGTGGTGTTTTTGAATCTTTATTGTGGAGGCCAGAGCAGTTGACTGATTCTCATGTGTTCCAGAAAAATCTCCTAGTTAGTCTGAAGTTTTTAATCCTGGGTCTACTCCTAGTTCCTCATGTCTATTCAAAACTACTTAAAATTCAAGCTTATTTATTTCAAATCCTGATTCCCTGTGTCCAATTCCCTTACCTTCTTCTCAAGTTCCGGTGTCTGGAAGGTGAGAAGGAATCGACGTACATGGTCTTTTCGCAACTGATCAATACTTCGGGCATCAATGGCACGACTCAAGAATTCATCCACCTCATCCTCGGGGTTGAGGGCTTCCTGGACACCACGGCTGCCAGAGAGAAGAAATGTGTATTACCAGGGAAATAAAAGAATTAGCACTGAAGCATGATGTGTGCCTGACTCCGTAACAAACCTGGAGCTTACAAATGAAGGAACAATCTCAAACCTCACCCATTTCAAGAGAAGTGACCCTCAAGTGCCCTATCCATCTAGTCTATGCAGTGCACAACCCAAGCCCTCCAATCCCAGGTCTTGACTCTCACTTACTTGTCTTTACTTGAATCATCGATGCCCTAAAGAAACAGGCAAAAATGAATGAAGATGGCAAACTTTATTCCCTTTAAGCCTTACCGTAATTTGACTATTGTTTCCCTCTTCCCCCATTATGTGAACTTTCCTACCAGTACCTCTGGAGAGACTTTATCCCTGTAGCCCACACTCTTGGGATGAAATCATCATCATTCCCCCCAATCCTAAAGGTCCACCCAGGCATCAGTCTTATGGGAGATACAGGAACTGTTGGATGATCCATCTGGGCCCCAAGATTGAGAAAGGAAGCTAGGTGGGGACAAGCTACTGAATGTGGGGGTAAGATATACGAAGACCCTATATCCCTCACCATCTGCCGGAAAGCTTTGGAGTCCTTGGGTCGAGAAAAAGAACGATCAGGCACCCAGCGTGGCATCAGCCCCTCATTGGAGTTGGCCCGAGTCCGCTGCAGCTTGGCCAACATGGCCTTCTCTTCTTTCTGTGCCAGAGGCAGGGTAGGCACAGAATCAGAGAGCAAAATAAATAACTCCCTGTACCTCCCCTTCCTAATTCCACCCCTCTCCTCTTCCTCCTCCAAAGTGCCACCTCCTTAAGCCCTCGGCTTTCCTCCCACATATCCCTGTTCCCCTCTTCCAAGCCCATCCAGGCTCTGACCCGTTTTTGGCTGGCCCCCAGAATCAGGAAGGTCTCAATGTGCTGCTCTTTGAGATAGGCATTCCGTTCTCCACCCCTGCCAGGCTCTACTTCATAGTCCCCATTTAGATATTGCAGAGTGGCCCTGGTAATATGGATCCGGCTTAGGGGAAGAGGGAGAAAGAAGAAATAGGAATGAACCTCCTACAAGCTCTCTCTAGGCTTGGCTTTTCAATTATACCAGTTACTTCCATCCTCTTTGTAGCAGCTCTGGCCCCAGCATGCTCCCCTTTCAGACCCAAACTCTCCACATAATCCCTCTCCCAAACCAGTACTCACCCTGCCCGGCCTCCAGCCTCCATGTGATTGGCCAAGGTGACATCATTGGACCAGACATCAAACTGCCATTTTCGAAGGCCTAGGACGCCACAGTGCACTCTCCCACTGTGGATACCCACACGCATATTCACATTCACACCTGTGACTTCCCGAACCAGCCTACAGGTATGGTGGGAAACAACTCAATTTCCTGGGGAAATGGCCAGTATCATGGGAGCTCCCCAGGCTTGACCTGCCTGAGACAGTGGAATGGGATGGGAAAGTCAAACTGTTCCTCTCCTCCTATTCCCGATGCCCTTTTTAAGGGCTAGGTCAGGCCAAGAAAGCTGCAGAGGGTGGGAGAATACCTCATTTGTTCATATAGGAGTTCACAGACATGTTTGATGATATGTTTTCTATCCATGCTTCATGCCCAAGAATAGAACCAGGCTGCCCCATGGAAACATAATTCTAGGCAAGGCAGAGTGGAAATAATAGGAAAGTGTGCATGCAGACTTCCCAACCCAGCACCCCACATTTGGCTTAGGACCTAATAGTAGGTCATAATCTCTAAAGGCATGCAAGGGGTAAAACCGAGGAAGACTCAGGGGTGAAAGATGGTGCTTGGATCAGAGCATTCAGAGTAATAGTGGCAGTGACCTAGGGGCAGGGGCAGGGGAAGGAAGGAAGGAACCAAGGCTTAGGAGTGCCAATGACCCAGGGAGAACCCAAGGATGGGGGATTTCTCACGAGATAGCCTCGATCATGTCCACACCCATCTCCACACAGCAGTGGGCATGGTCAGCCCGGGCCTCTGGCAATCCAGAGACACAATAGTAACAGTCCCCCAGGATCTTGATCCGTAGGCAGTGATTTTCCTGGGGGGGGGGGGGGAGGTTGGTGATGGGTTGGAGCCACCATCTCTACTACCCAACCTGTCTATGTCCAAGCTAAGTGCTCCCCTTTCATGATCTGTTAGTGCAGTGGCCCCAAACTAGGAGCTACACTTTCCACCATGGTCAACATGTAGCCCCCAATACCCAGATGGCACCTAAGTACCAGCCCATGCCCAGAAGGTCCCTCACCGAAGCCAGTTTATCAAATCGGGCGAAGAGCTCATTAAGGGTCATGACCAATTCCTGTGCAGTACACTGGGAAGCCAAGCTGGTGAAGCCCTCGATGTCAGCAAACAGGATGCTGGGGAATATGGCAACAGGTGAATGAAGTGTCATTTTCCTTGGAGGCTCACTCATCCCAATGTTCCTTTGAACCCACCAAATCCCTTAATACTAGCCCCAACCATTGATCTTCACCTTTTCCCATCCTTTGACCTTACCTGACATTGTCATGCTTCTGGATATAAATCTTATGAAACATCATGTCCTCTTTCTTGGTGTTTATGTCTTCCTTCATCTCCATGGCAACATGTTGGGGTAATACTGAGAGCAGCAGTCGCTCCTAAGCCAAAGAACCCCAACTATCATTCTTCTCCAACCATACTACTCATTCTGACATTCATTTTCTTTCTCAGACCCTTCTATAACCATCTGAGAACCCACCTGAACCATTCAATCTCCCATACCAAATATTTCCCTGATCCAGTATACTGTGCCTATCCTTTGATCCAAACATTCAATTCTAAAACCTGGCCCCCTGCCTTGTCCCACCCTTTTCTTTCTCATTCTCAAGTAATCCTGGACTCCTCATACCCCAGAGTTCTTGTTGGGAAGGCTAAAAAACTTGAGGGGATCACCTACCCCCCAACCCTCACTGTTCTTCTCTATTCCCAGGCCCTACCTGTTGCCGGTTCTCATGCTGAAGATGTAGCCGGGCCTGGATGTAGCCTCGAGTCTCTTGAAAGGCCTGACGCTGAGACACTTCAGCTGGATAGTGGGTGCATATGCCAATGATATTGGTACAAAGGAACAGGAGCACGTTGGCACTGAGCTGAAGGGAGCAGGGAAGCTTAGACCTCTTCCACCCACAGAATCCAAAAACAAACTTAGCCCCGGAAGTCCCACCTCTCACTAACATTAGGAAAGTTGGGATTTCATGCCCCAAATGCCTGTCTTTCCCTGTGTTGCTCTCTACTCATGCCTCAAGGGACTGGAATAGTTCTCTCTCCCTGCCACCAATCATCTTTAGTAACCATGGACCAAACATCTCCTAAGGTCAACAGAGCATTCTAGGACCAGACCACCTTGCTAATGAACACTCTTATTTCTTTTCCCATTGTATTTCCCTCTCCATTGGCTAACTACCCCAAGCCCTCTAGTACCTCTAAGGCCACAGACAAACTTACTAGAGTTTGGTCTACTAGCAGAGACCTGCCAAAAGAGAGAGAGAGCTTTCTCCTTCAGTCTCCTACTTAGGGGAGGACAGAAATATTAGAAGAGCACTGCCTTTTGTGTGGTGTGGGAATAGGGATACAGGTACCACCTATATTGTATCTTCCCTATTCTAGAAATGTTTAACATAGGATTAGGTTGGATTAGCTGGGGAAAAGTGAAAGAGATCCAGTCTAAGTGGACCTCAACACTACTGGAAGTTTAGAGGTTAAACTGCAACCTTCAACAATGCCTCAGAATTGGCTACAGTGCAAAGCATATCGTTCTGGAAGGCTGAGAAAGAAATCTAGCCCTCACCAAGAATCAGTTCTATAGTTAGCTTCCACTAACATTGCAATGATAATACCCAAATCACTTAACCTCTTGGGGCCTCAGTTTCTTTATATGTAAAATAGAGGTTGAACTAAACCAAGGTCCCTTTTAACTCTAACATGATTCTTCTCTTAAAGTTACCCTTTTCCTCCCAACCTCACACATGCCAAGGCTGGGATCAAGCCTTCCTCCCACAGGGAGGAGAATAGGAGGCTGGGGGATAGGGGGTTATAATATCTCTCTTGGGGTTTCTAAGAATAACCCATGGTTGGGGAGAGGGGAAGGGGGGGGGGGAGAGAGACAAACCAAGTGACTTCCCTTCCTGGCCCCGGGGAACCAGAAAGGAAAATGTGAGTCACAGTGAGGGGAGGGGGTAACGGGGGACCGAAATAACTCTGTGTATATCTGATTGTGAGAAAAACTGATAGTGGGAGACTGTGTTAGCTGTCAGACTATAAGTGTGTGGCGTGTGTATGTGTCAGCCTGAGAATGACTATATGACTGTGTGTACAATGCAAATGTCAGCATGAGATACTAGGCTGGGTTGCCAATGAGGGCCCCACCCCTAACAACTTACATTGCTCTTCCTCCTGCCAAATTTGGCAGGGAAAGGACTGGTGATGCCAGGGGATATTGTTATTAATAATAGTAAATCGTCTTCATAAATCAATCTATAACATCTTATATGTAAACTATGTAAGAACTAGGAAGTACAGGTACTGCCCCAATTTTGCAGATATAGAAATTGAGGTTCAGAGACCTAGAGCCTGAAGGGGAACACTTCTCTTGACCAAGGGCCAATGGGTCCAACTGGAATCAGGAGCTTTTGAGCTCAGAGAAAGACTGAGGATGGCCCCAGGCCATAGGGTTTGGCAGGGGCCAAGGGAGCTTCCCCCACCCACCCCAAGAATGTGCCAGAGACCCACTGGGCGAGGCAGCAGCAGTATGCCCAAGGAGAGGCAAGCAGCCCTGGCACTGCCTTGGCCTTTGTGGAGCTATGCCCCTCATTGGGGCACTAGGCCAGCTTCTGGGCACCATGCCATCAGGGAGAAGACACCCACATGAGGGGGTGGGGGAGTAGAGGAAAGGGGAAGCACCTTCTCTAAGTCCCTTTTCCAAAAGTGTAACAGCAGTATCAAGGATTTAGCCTGATTCTTAATAGTAGAAAATTAAAGGTATTTAGGGGTAGGTGGTCTTGGCCCTTTAAAAGCTCTGAGTATGCCTAGTAGGCACGTGTTCCACAACAAACCAGTGATAAAGTTACTTCAATAAGGTACATTCTGTTCTGGGCGGTACTGCTGGGCGGGCCAAAGGCACTAAGCCAAAATGCCCAACTCCTCGTCCTGAGAACCCCAGATAACTACCCCTCTCAAGGAGAATCTGAAGGCAATAAGCAATATAGACCCCTTAGTGCCCTAGACAAGGCTCTTAAGGTGCTGGGGGATGGTAGGAATAGCCCCCTGGAGGAAAAGCTAGTGAAGAAAAGCTCTTCTCTCTCCTTCTTGTACCTGGGCACTGTATCTCAGCTCATTCTCTCCCATCAGGACTGAGGGTCCAGAAGAAAAGGCACGAGGGGAAGGCAGGCTCAGGTAGCCTTCTGTCAGCTATTGTCTGAAAGGGTAAAAGCCCCTATATACCACTCTCCTTTAGTCCTAATCTTTCCATTTGTCTGCTCTCTGCTCACCTGCCCACCTTCTTGAATCAGAAAGAAAACATTGCCCCAAATAAGTTGCCATGTCACTCTGGGGTATCAAATGCTGACTGAAAAGCCAGAGACTTCACAAAGTAAACAGAAATGGGGAGATGAATTTCTCCCCTACTTGGTGCAGAGGGGAAGAAGGGAAGGAATATTTATTCATTGCCAACTATTTGGAAGGAACCGTGCTGACTATATGACAGCCTGGCTTCTAGCTGCTGGAATGAAGGTGGTAGGTCAGGATTGGAGTATCCAAACTCTTAAGACTTCTCTTGTCTTGAGCATACCCCCAGGTTGTCTCTAACAAAGGTACCTATTACTCAGTAGGGGATTGCCCCTGGGAGAAAGATATGGGACCAACTTCACCCAGTGCCTTAGGGACTATCAACCCCTTTACTCTCCACTTAACACTACTATTCTTTGGTCATGCTGTCACCATTAATCTGCTACTCAGATAGCAACCCAGGATCTACAATGCCAGGGGGTCACTAGACACACTCCAACACTATTCACTTAACCCTTCCATTTTGCCCAAGGCTCTTCTTTACACTGAAGATGAATACCTTAGAAGACCTTCCCCAACTGGGTTCCAAGATATATTTCTGAGTCATTAGGTGAAGAATGTTGGAGACAGGGGTCTATTTACAGCTTCTCCATCAATACCCTCTCACTATTCACTGGGTACCTCAAACAGTGGCACCTACCTGTGGCCTCTTGCCTCTGGGTATCCTTAATAAGACCTAACTCCCTTAACGTGGATTCCTTTTTCATTCCCAGAAGGCAGCTTTCCTCTGAACTACTCCCACCAAATATCAAACATATGTCTCCCCCAAACTTCCCCCTTTTACCTAATAACCCTTGACCAGGTATCTACTACCCCCAGATTCTAGGTACCTACCCTCCCCTTTCCTGATCTTCATCCTACCCAGTATCCACCTCCCTTCCCACCCACCTGTTTCCAGAGGAAGGTATCGCCTCTGTTGAGCTGCCAGGCGACAAGCAGGTGGAGAGCAGAGAGGCCCAGGCCACTCAGCACAGCTGCCCTCATTCGGACAGGTAACAGGGTATAGGTGATGTAAACAAAGAACACTGGGCACCACAGCCCAGCTGAGGCACTTTGAGGGGCAGCCACCAAGGCCACTCCAACCTGCACAGCAGCCAGAACGGCCAGCACCACATAGCTCACCACCCACATGAAATCTTGGCGAAAGCCAGGACGATTACACATCACCATGAGGACCACAAAGAGAATAGCAGCCCCAACTAGGAATGCCACATAGGCAGGGTGCGGGTGAGCAGGGGCCGCATGAAAGGCCAGAAGCACAACTGTCAGTAGCACCAGCACCCCCATCAGCAGGGTTAAGCTGCTCTGGTTCATCTGGAAGAAATAACGTTGGTATAGCCGTTCCAACTTGGCTGATTGAAACTGCTTTGACTGAAACACCTTTGCCAGGTGTTGCCAACAAGAACTTGCACTCCCAGGCATCCCAGTGGGTGCTGCTGCCTCACTGTCCTCAAAGCCCAGGGCAACAGACCTCAGCCCTAGTTCTTTTCCCCCAACTGGGCCCCCCTTCCGAGAATAGGCATCATCCTGCCAGGGACATCGTGCAGGGGCTGGAGGAGCAGGGCTTGGTGGTTCAGCATCCTGGAGGCAGCTCATGTAGTGGGCACCACAAAAGCCACTGCCCCTGGCTCCTCGGTTCGGGCGCTTCTGCCCATTTCGTTCACCCCAGGCCATTTTCCGTTCATCTACCTTTGGCACCAGGACACCACTAAACCAAGACATGCTGCGGAGAGGAAGGAAGGAGGTACAAAATTGAGGACATGACCATAAAAAGCTGACTGATGATTGACTAGTGTTCCCCATTCCAAAAGAAGGAAGACAGAACAATTAACCCTACCCCAAATCATCATCCTGGTTGACTGATTATTAAGTGGGACAATGAATGAACAATAAATTAATAAACCTAATGACAATGTTCCCTTGCTATAGGGCTAACATTCTACCTACTCTGCAGAAAATTCTTTATCAGTTAGCAAAGATAGATGCTATTCCCATTTGACAGATAAGGAAAGTAACTTGCCCAAGTTCCTATAGCTAATTAGTGACAAAGTGAGGAATAGACCCCAAGTTTACTCTCCTACAACCTTCCCAGACTGTCTCCTGGCAGATTGAGATCCTGGATAGACCTGAAATGGAGCATGATGACCATCAGATGTTTACTGAACATCTATTATGAAGAGGGTTCTGTGGTAGGCACTAACTTGAACCCTTCTATACTCCCTCCAAGGCATCTATTTGGGTAGTCACTTATATTAAAAATGTGACAGGTGATCCTGCTCCAGGAGGGGAAAGAAGAGGGGGAGGGGGAAAGAAAATTGAGGCAAGTTGTTAAGTGGCACTCCAAGCTGGCACCTGAAGACAACTGGCCCTACCAGTTACTCTTGTGGTCATACAATCAAACCTTTGTCTTCCCCTCCCCCCAAACTCTGGGATTTCTCCAGCTAGATTCCCTATAGGGTAGTATGAACCTTGGCTACGATATGAACTGAGGTAGTGACCTGGGGAGAATGGTGGCAGGGACAGGAGGATTTGGAGAATATCAAAGACCTGGCCCTTCAACAACATGTAATCCCCTCAAAATGCAAACCCACAAAAATAAAAAGCACCCAATCAAAATAGCTGATAACTTCCAAGGGATGGAGAGAGATCATAACAGTCATAAGCTGAACTGTACCATCTCCCTAGTTGGTCCAGCTCCCTGTGTTCCTATAGCTGCCTGGGGCCAGATCCCAGATCAGGACCATTTTCTACCCTTCTTCTTCCCTGATATCCTGTTCCTGACTGCCCTCCCTACCCCAACCTCCCAGTTTTGTTTCCATTCTCCCTAGATCCCATTCCTGGCCCTATTCCCAGCCCTTTCTCAGTCATGTCCTAGCACAGGACCCTGAATCAAAGAAGAATGCAAAACCCAGCCCAGGACGCAGCATCAATGAGGTACCTCTACTTAGGAGAGTAATATGGACAGGTAGCATACAAACTTCTGCCTTCTGGATGTCCACTACTTTCATTCTGAGACAAGACTTAGGATGAGAAGGGCAGGCAGCTCAGTACCAAACTGTCCACTTAACCAGTGCATCAGACCACAAGTCCCAGCAACCCATCACTCTGAGCCCAATAGTCTTCGTACTTCCAACATTCCTCATGGCCTGACTCCAAGTCTGCTCTGACCTCCCTCCTCTCAAGGGGCCTAACTCTGAGCACTGCAAGCTTGAGAGTCTCCTCTGTTACAGCTCCCATAACTGGAAGCTACTTCCTATCCCATTCCTATCTGCTTTGCTAGCTGAGACCATGCAAAGTGGTTAGTTACTTCCACCCCCAATTCACTCCTTCTCTGATCCTTTACCCCATGCTCTATATGGGCCTTGATTTTTCCATTTACAAAAGATGGCAAACCCCTCCTCCCCATGGGTACTCAGAGGGCAAAAGTAGCAGGCTTCCCCCCACCCCATCCAAAGACTCAAAGGAGACACTATCTAGAAGATGGCTTCTCTAAAATGTCACTCTAATTCCAGGAGTTGCCTCAACCCTGAATTCTCCTCCCCAGGCAAAACAGAGATGAAACTTTCCTCTAGGTCTTTAACCCCTCCAAAAAGTTCACAACAAATTATACTGCCCAGATGGGGTCTTTTAAATGTCTCCCCCCGTCCTAGAATATGGGCTCTCATAGGCCGTTCTCCTTCTTTTCTCCAATGGCCTCAGAAAATTCTTATCAGATTGGATTTCTCATCCTCCCCCTCTCAGCCCCATTCCATTTCCTCAAAGGTTGAAACCCCAAATTCCCCTTACTTCTCCTCATCCAGTTTTCATCTACTCTGGCTTCAGAAAGGGATGGAAGCCCAGGAAGGATCCGGAATCTCTGGCCTTTCACACCAGCCTGCCCCGTTCCCCTAATTTTCAGCTTCTCCCCACCCTGGATCGGGCCTCCCAGGCTGCCATGCCCTCCCCACTGTGAACTGTAGAGTAAGAGGACAGGGGGGTGAGAAAGGAAGAATGAGGCAGATAGGCCTGGGAGAAGCAGGAACTCCAGCTAAAAGAGGAATCCAGCCCTTCTGACCCCCACACACGCACGCCTACCCCTACACTCCCGACCCATTCGGCAGTCCTTCCTTTTGCACCCCTCCCCCCTCCCCTAGCAGGTAGAGGTCAGGGTTTGCAGCAGAGGGTGAGGGTGGGGCTGGGGCTGAGACCTCAGGGTTCTCTCTGCCCTCTCCGCCCCAGGCGCCCGGACAACCTGCCGGCCCCCGAGTCCCCACCGCCACAGCTGCCGCCGCTGCCGCTCTTCCCCACCTGGCCTCACCTGCCCGGCTGGTCCGGCCCCCGCCCAGCCACCCCCGCGGGCTCCCTGCGGGGGGCGGGCGGCGGGCGCTGCGCGGGGCGCCGAGCTGAGCACCTCCCAGGCTGCCTCGGCCGCGGGGCCGCGGGGCCCTGGTCCTCGCCCCGTCCCGGGCTGTCCAGCGCAGCCGCCCTCTACCCCGGATCCAGAAGTCCCCTCCCCGCGGGTTCCCGGGCTCCCCGCCTTAAAGGCGCCAGCTCCTTTTGTCCGAGCACCCTTCCCCAGGAGTGGGCCCGCGGGCTGGGGGCAAGCCAGGTCCCAGG